>NW_026462435.1:0-73990 GCF_021730395.1 Mercenaria mercenaria | reverse complement strand
TAAATATTAAAATCGTTAAAATTTTAACATCAAAAACAAAACTTTTATTTAAAAAACCAACATGTAAAAACCAATAATTTATTTGCTCAGCTTAGTCTGTTTTTTTTATATCGATTTTCAAGGACCATTTGGGCTTTTTTACCCAAATTTAAAATTGGCGATATTTCGATTGACTGGTATTTGTTTGTTCTTGGTTTTTCTTCATTTTAAAAAGCTGTAAAAATTTTAAAACCCCAAAAAATCTTTTTTTCAGCAGGCCCCCAAAAAAGATGTCTTAAAGGTTTTCTTTTAAAAGCGTTTGTATATACAAAGAAAAATTTCGGCAAAAAAAAAGGGTTTGGGTTAAAATTTTCCCCTCCCCGGGGGATATATAATTTTTCAAGTTTAATTAGTGCATTTTGGAGGCAAACGATTTTTAACGAAAAAAACTGGGCGGCCCAGTTTTACCCAAAATTTTGGCCCTAAATTTTTTTGGGACTGCCCGATTTTTTTTTAACAATTTGAAAAAGCGTCCCTGATTTTATTCACTACGATTCCAAAAAAAAAAAAGGAGAAAAAAAAAGGGGGTTCCCCTTTAAGAAATTTGATTATTTTCCTTTTTCTTCCCCAAAAACCCCCGGTTAAAAAAAAATGATACCTTTAAGGTTTTCGTGAATTTTTTGGGCCAGGATCTTTTTTGTTGATATTCACCCCCGTATATCAACTCTATTAAAATGGCCTTACGATAAAATTATTATGTTTAAATTTTAAGGGGGGGTAAAAAAGTTTGTTTCTGATTCCCCGAGTCATAAGATTTTTGACTTTAAAGCAAAAAACAAAGAAAGGAAATCCCCCCAGAGAAAGAAAAAGGGCGATTAAAGAAGAAGGAAAAGGGAAAATGTTGTATTTCAAAGCCAAAAAACATTATTAAAACCAAAAATTTTCCTATTTTCTTTTAGTTTAAAGGGGTTTAAAAAATTTTAAGGGCCCCGCCTTTGAAAAAAACATGACCTTTAAAATTTCTGATCCCCAGGAATATTTTAAACACAAAGAAAATTTTTAAAAGGGGGAAAAAAAAACATTTTTAAAACAATTAAAAATTTTTTTATTTTTTAAAGTAAAATTTTAAAGAAAACCTTTTGGGGTTTAAAAAAAATTTAAGAAAAAAGACAATGGTCCAGATCGTCCGACAAGAAAAGAAAAATATTTTAAAAATTTAGCCGTGCCTTTTGAAAAAAACCCAAATAGTGAAAGGGTTTTTGCCTCTTGGTCGAGACAAAATTGCGAACCGCGGTCTACTCAGGAAACCATGGGTGTTCGCTAACAGTTTCTTAATCCAATTTGGTTTTTAAAAGGGGAACGCTGGATCCGGGCCAGGGTGCACGGGGTGCGCAGGCTGGGCTCGATCCTGCTGGTCGCAAAAACCCCCTTGTGGGTTTTCTCATGGCACGGCATTAATTTTTTTAGAGTATGGAATTTTTGGGTATATTTTACGTTACTGAATATAATGTTTCGGGGGAAACACAAAGAAGTTTGATGTTTTAGTTAAATTTTTTTGATTTAAAAAATTTATTTAAAGCGAATTAAAAACTAAAACCCCATTTCGTTTTTTGGTAACGGGCAGCAGAAAAAATTCTTTATTGCCGCTGCGGTTTTAGGGGTTGACTTTTTCCCGGGGGCCCACCCTTTTTTTTTTTTCATAAAAGAAAATTTTTTTTAAATTTTTTATAGAAAAACGGAAAAATTTCCATTTTAAGTTACCAAAAGTGAAAAACTTCAGCCCTTTAAAAGGACCTTGATGAAAATAATTCTGTTTTTTTTTCGAACCTCCCTTTAAATTTTTTTTTGGTTAGCGGGCCCTTTGTAGATTTTTTTTCGGCAAGAGTCCCGTGGGAAATTTTAAAGGGAATAATGATTAAAGGGAAAATTTAAAAACCCGGGTTTTCCTAGGGGCTATTATTTGAAAAAAAAAAAAAACTGTGAGGGGAAAAATAAAAAATCCGCGGGGGAAAGGGTTTCTTTGGATGTTACCGTTTTTTCGGGTTTCTTAGCCAGGCCCGGTTTAGTGCACGGATTTAAAACAGGGATGGCTTTGTGCAAAACCAATATTTGAAAACAAAGTGGTATTTTTTAGGGTTTTAAAATTTTAAAATTCGACTTCAAAAAAATTTTAAAACAAACTAGTATAATTTTTTCTTTTTCCACAGATAGAAAAGTGTTCCCCTGTTTCATAAAATTTTTATCGAAAATTTTGGGAACTCTAATATGAAATAGTGTAAATTAATTGATTTCCCCTTGAAACCCCTTTATTATAATTTTGTTTTTGGGTTTAAACTATGGATTTGGTAATTTTTAAACCAGATTTTCAGTAAATTTTTTTTTTCATACTTTTAAACAGGGTTTTTGAAATTTAAAAAACCCAGAGGGATTATATTTTCTTTAACCCTAAAGAGATAAGGACGTTTTTGGAATATTTTAAGTCTAAGAAAATTTACTGACCCCGAGATTGGGGAAAAATTTTGGAATCTCTTCAGATTGTTTACCAAATATTAAAAAAGTTTTTGGGCAAATATACGTTTTAGGGAAATTTTTTTCAGTCCCCCAAAATTTAAAGAGAGGGTTTTAAAAATTTTAAATTTAAAAAAAAATTTTTAAAAACGCGACTGGGGGGATTTTCCAAACCCTCAGATGTTTTGGTTTTTAAAATCCGGAAAAAAACGGGGAAAACCCTGGTTGGAGAATGCTGTTAGGGCACTTTTGATATTTTTTATCCAAATGTACAAAAGAAAGGGGATTTTTAAAAAGTTTTAACACGGAGGATTTGGGAAAAGGCGGGACAGGTTAAGGAACACTTAAATTTTGCAGTTTACGTTTTTAAAGCTTTGCGTTGGTTTAAATTTTACCGGGCTTTTGGTTTTTGAAAATTTTGGGAGGAATAAAAATGGGGGAAGTGGGTATTTTGATTCCCACCCACTGCACTTTAAAGGGTTTTTTTGGAAATTTTGGGTTTTTTGACAGGTTAAAAACTCTCTTGAAAAAAGTCTCTCCCGGACTTATGTTTTTACTGTTTTGTTCCCGTTTGAAGACAAAAGCTTTAAAAGAGGTGGTATTTGCCCGGCCAAAAGTTTTGACGGCACGGGCTTGAAAAACCATGCATTTTATTAAATAAAAATTTTTGGGGGGATAGATTTTAAGTAATATAACCCCTTTAAAATTTCAAATAAAACTGGGTTTATAAATTTTTTTTAAAATCAACAGGCACATTTTTTTAAAATTTTTTTTTTATTTTTTGCGACGAATGAGTGTGGTGGTTTGAACTTAATGATTTCTCATTTCCCGCCCCCAAAGTCATGTTTTTCGTCATAAATTTTACATCATTTAATAAAATAATTATTCAAATATTATGAATTGCAGGGCCATTTTTTATAACTTTTAAAGCGTGTGTTTTTATTCCAAAGGGTTTACAGACGCACGGAAAAGCCATTTTGTTTTTCTGAAAATTTGTAACAACAGAAAAAAAGGTTTTTATTGGATCAGGAAAAAAAAATTTTCATGTGGTTCAGGGTTGTAAACCCGCTTACAAATGGTTAAACACGAACCCAAAAGGTCTTTTAAAGCGCTCGTTTGGGAAAACACTTTTGGAATTAGGAGGGTGTACGGCCCTTTTTAGAAGACGGCAAATCGAAAAGCCTATAGCGGTAATCACATTCGGGAAAAAAGAAAAAAATGTATTTGCAGTAGTAAAAAAAAGTATACTCAACTGATTTGTTGAAATCAACCCGGGGCCGAAATTAAAAGTGCGGAAAATTTCTAGGTTTTTTAATTTAGAAATAAAAAAATTTAAAAATTTTAAAGAAAAAGCTTTAGTTATTGATTACTCACCCTTTTTTTTTGGGTGATTTTATTTGGACAAGAAATGAAAAAAGTTCCCTGACGTTTTAAAAAATGATTTTTAAAAAGTATTTAAGTTGGATAAAAAGTTATTTTTAAACTGAATGGCTCCCAAATTTTTAACATATGATTTTTTTCTATTTCCCTTTTCTTTGTCTTGCTTTTTTTTAAATACCGTTTATTCCGGGTTAGGTATCGAAATTTATTTTGTCATCTTTCAGTGTGGCCCCAACGAAATCCCGTTAAATAAAAAAAAAAATAGGGATTTGTATTCTACAAAGTGCATATACGGGAAAAGTTTGGGAAATGGATCTTTTAGGAATACTGGCCGTGAATTCCCCGAATTCGAAAAAAAAAAAAAAAAAAATTTAGTCCAAAAGGGGACAACCAAAAAGGAATCCTTTTAAATCTACAATTTCCTTGCATTTTAAAAGGGGGAAAAAACCCGGCCCGTATTTTAAAAAAATACAGGTTCGTAATCCCGTATATCAGCTGCAAATACATTCCGGATAAACCCCAAAAATAGGGGTCCGTTATTGGGATATACCTTCATTTTACGGGGCTGTCCGGGAGCCCGTTAGTAAAAAAAACGTTTCGTAAATTTCCCCCTTTATGGGCACAAGTACGGGATCCGTTTTTGCTTTTTACCATGCATTTTACGGGCTAGTCCGTGGGCCCGTATATCAAAAAATACGTTTTGTTTATGCCCCCTTTAGACAAAAGGACGGGAACCGTATACTTAGTAATAAAAAGTTTTACGGAAAAAATCCGAAAGCCCGTATATTAGAAAATACAAGTCCGTATATGCCCCGTATATTAGATGCAATCACAGTCCGTATATGACAAAAATACGGGACCCGTATACTACGTATATTCGGAATATACAGGCTCGTATACGTGTTCCGTTAATTCTAAAATATGGGAAGTATACGGGAAAAAATCTCAAGACCCATTGAATATATGAAAATGAAACTTATGTTAAAGCAGGACATGAATAAACACTATTTCTAGGGAATTTTTTAAAAAGTTCATATATTGCATATATACGGGAAATATACATTTATGTATATTCGGCGTATACGGGATCCCGTATATGCATGACAAATATACGGACTTCCCGTATACTAGATGCTCCGAATACGGGATCGTATGTTAGGTCCGTATATTTGTAATATACATCCCGTATAATCCCGTATTTTCGAAATATACGGGACCGTACACTCCCGTATATTGACCCTTTTTTCGCAGTGCATGCATCTTTAACATTGACATTTGATCAAGTGACCTCAATATCAGTATGGGTCATCTACTCTGCATGTCCAATCATCCTATTAACTTTCAACATCTGGGTCAAGTGGTTCTCATGTTCTCATGTTATTTATTGGAAAGTTTGTTTGTTTGTTTTGGGTTTAACGCCGTTTTTCAACAGTATTTCAGTCATGTAACGGCGGGCAGTTAACCTAACCAGTGTTCCTGGATTCTGTACCAGTACAAACCTGTTCTCCGCAAGTAACTGCCAACTTCCCCACATGAATCAGAGGTGGAGGACTAATGATTTCAGACACAATGTTGTTTATCAAATAGTCACGGAGAACATACGCCCTGCCCGAGGATCGAACTCACGATCCCGCGATCCGTAGACCAACGCTCTTACCTACTGAGCTAAGCGGGCGGGTTGCTTTATTGGAAAGAGTTTTCAATGTTAAGGCCCATGTGAACTTGACCGTAGCTCAAGAAACCAAAAACTGATGAGGGTCATATACTCTTCATTCCTATCATCGTATGAAGTTTGAAGGTTCTGTGTCAAATGGTTATCAAGTTACTGATCGAAAACAGTTTTCCATGTTCTGGTCCCTGTGACCCTGACTTTTGTTCAGGTGACCCCAAAAGCTTCAGGGGTCATCTGCTTTACATCTTTAATCAGTCTATGAAGTTTCAACATTCTTGGTCAAGTAGTTCTAAAGTTACTGATAAGAAGTTGGTTTCCATGCTCTGGCCCCTGTGACCTTGACCTTTGGTCTAGTAAGCACAAAAAGTGGTCATTTTTCCATTGAGCCCTATCACATAATCACCATATCATATGAAGTTTGAAAGCTGTAGGTCAAAAGGTTGTCCAGTTATTGATCAAAAATGAAGTAGTGTGACAGACAGATGGCCCCTGACCCTGAAACCTTGACTTTTGATGGAATGACCCCAAAAACAATAAGGCCTATCTACTAAAGAATGAAACAATAAATGAAATCTTAGGTCAGTATCTCTTTTTAACGGATATAAAGTCCTAACACTAACAGTTCCGTTTTAACATAATGTGACCTAGGTGTTTCCGTTAACTTCGAACTTTAAGTAGCACTAAAAATAAACAACATATCTTCAAGTTAAGTCCCTCTAAACCGCGAAAACCTTGACTCCATTTTGGCTACCTATGATGGTAGTTGTTTGCATCCCTGAGCTGTTTCAGTTGTTGTAAAAATCACCGTGTATGCGGTTACGGCACAACCATTGGACGAAAGCTCTGCGCTTGGAAAATCACATCCAGACGAGTGAAGACAAGTTAACCGCGGGTATTGTATTTCCGGGTCGTGACATCATCACCAGGTAAAAGTCGTCCGGTGGAAGAAGCTAAAATATATAACATATGGTAAGCACCATAGCAAAACAAATAAGTCAGGGCATAAAAGTGCTCCTTTGGGTACGCCATACATCCGTAGGCTCTTATAAATAATACGTGCTACTTATACAAAATATATGTACTGCTAAGTTCAAACATCACGTGATTAAAATACGTCATTTATTATTTCCATTATTTCTCGAAATTGATTACTTACAAGTCTTAAGAAAACTATGAAAATATTATGAAATCTTATGGTGAAAAAATACAGATGAGGAAATAATAAACTGCAGTTATTATTTACAACTACAAAATTAACAAAATGCAATGCAAATTAAACGTTTCACAAAAGCTAAAATGAATATGATATCAATTTTCATTCAACAAAACGGATACTGTTTAGATATGCTATAGACCGGCACACAATAATTTCAAATTACAATTACATATTGCATACACGGTACCAGACTTGCCACATAGATTTATACATTACAATGCAATGCATTAACGGCGTTTCATAATTAACAACGAAATGTTTGACATATGTTTATGACAAACACTATTTACAATTATGTTACACAAATTTCAGTACAAATCTTACAGCTTATACAAACGAAACATTTTTTAATCCTCTTTCGAAATAATAATATTACAAAAGTCTGAAAAAAATACTAAATTAGCCTGACATACCGAAACTAGCTAAATTCTTATTACTGAACCGAATTTTATAAAATTTACATAGAAATTTAAGTTATGAAATACAGAAAAAAACATGAGAGGTATTTTATGCGTAAGATCAGAGTTTTACCTCAATGACTCAAAAAACTTCAAAAAGATGATGCAATACTTGCATTTTACACTACAGATACATTTAGGCGCGTATGTCAGTTTGTGACAATCAATAGGGGTAATCTACTCTGCATGTCAAATCATACTATGAAGCTTCAACATTCCGCGTCGAATGGTTCTCAAGTTACTGACGGGAAATGGTTTTTTATGATCAGGCCCCTGTGACATTGACCTTAAAAAGTGTGACACCAAAATCAATAGGGGTCATCTTCTCTGCATGAACAATCATCCTTTAAGGTTTCAACATTCTGGGTCACGTTGTTCTCAAGTTATTGAACGGCAATGGTTTTCCATGATCAGGCCCCTGTGATCTTGACCTTTGATGTAGTGACCCAAAAAACAGTAGTGGTCGTCTACTTTATAAGCCCTGCCACCGTATGAAGTTTGAAAGTTCTAGGTCAAAATGTTTTCCAGTTATTGGTTGGAATGAAGTGTGACAGAAGGACGGACGGATGGACAGGGTAAAATATTATGTCTCCCCAAGCGGGTGGAGTGGGAGGACATAATTACAAAAATATTTGACTGAAAGGAGAAAGCCCTACTGACCTTTCTTTGACCTTGAACACAGAAACCATAGTTCTTTTTGGAATTCCATTTATTGAACAATTTTAAAAGGAGGCCACCCGAGGAGCAGGTGAGTTTTGGTGTAAATCTCCACATTGGTTTTGAAGAAGAACTTTTTTAGAAATTGTTGACGGAAGCACGACCCAAGATTGATAATTTACGATGGATTACAGACATCGAGCACTCATAAAAATTCACAAAAGAGCAAAACTAGTTAAGGAACCTGCGCAATGTAAGTCAGTTTATGACAGTATTAAACGTACAAGAAATTAACCGAATCAGAATGCCGACGCATAGTCGGGCTAAGAATTACATGTGGTCAAAATTGTTCAAGTTAGTATAGAAACAAAATAAAAATTCAACCATGTCTATGTTTCATTTGCCAGATTTTCTTAGCATAATTAAATTCTACATGAAACACTTCTGTGCTAGTTCACCAGCTTGTATAATTTTATCACGAGGTTTGCTAGTTCAATCCAACAGTAACTTTAACAGTCCCTATGAAAATTGACTGAGAAATGAAGACAGATGTTTCCACTACCTCTGATTCATGTGGGGAAATTGTCACCCATTTTTTGGGATGGTGAAGTATCATTAGAAATATTAGTATAAGGAATGATGATCACCGATGTCTGTGCTTGTCCCATTATGGGAAATAACATATTACAAACCAAACAAGAGGGCCGAGATGGCCCTCGATCCGATCACTCACCTGCATAACACACCATAACAGTGTATACATGTTTTACCTAGTGATTTCATGTAGACAAATACTCTGACAAATTTTTATTATGATTAGACCAAAAAATGTGGCTTATTGAGTGTAAACAAACACTTTCATTGATTTGATCTAGTGTCCTAGTTTTTACCCCATATGACCCAGAATAGATCTTGTCAAAATTTCATAAAAAGAAAAATTCTGAGAAATTTTCGGGAAAATTGCACCCAAAAAAGTGGCCTCAAGTGTATACAAGCTTTTCCTTTGATTTGACCTAGTGACCTGGTTTTTGTTTCCACATGATACAGATTTGAAACAATCCAAGACTTTATGATAACAACCATTCCAAGCTTTTAGAAGAAAGAATAAAAAATGTGACCCCTAGGGCGTAATCAAACTTTTTCTTTGGTTTGATAAAGTAACCTAGATTTTGACCCCACATGACCCAGATAAAAATTCATACATATTTCATGCAGACAAAAATTCTGACCAAGTTTCATGCAAATGAAATGAAGAAGAGTGTTAAGAAGCTTTTCGTTTGATTTGACAAGGTGACCTAGTTTTAAGACCTAATATATGACCAAGTTTCAGACTTGGCCTAGGAACTAAAAAGATACACATTCTGATCAAGTTTCATGAAAACAGGGTCATAAATGTGGCCTCAAGAGTGTTAACAAGCTTTTCCTTTGATTTGACCTGATTTTTTGACCGACCCGACACGGTACAAAGTTATTAAATCTTGGCACTTTAAGGGGTCAATCAGGGGCTGTAACTCCGGAAGCTATGATTAGATCCGACAGATTCATCAAAGATTCCATGATCTAATATTATTGAAGATAATCTAAAGGTTTGTATCAAACCATACACGAAGAGGGCTGCAAAAGCCAACATAGCAAATTTTGGCCCTTTCAGAGACCATATAATTATGGAACCCATGATGAGATCTGTCCAGTTTTCAAAAGGAACCAAGATATTACGTACACGCTAATACAAGCTGCGTGCAAGTTTGATTAAAGTCAATTGCAAAATGTTGTCTCTATCGTGTTCGTTCCAAGCCGAAACGCTGTTTACTTTCAAGGCCTTTTGCAATTAAAGAAACCGTTAGCGTAGCATAGATCCTGACCAGACTGCGCTGGTTTTCTCATGGCACGGTCCAAATGTTTAATAAGCAGTATCATTTTATTAGGCTTTCTTATATGTAACATGCATTCATGTATACAGATGTGACAATAAAAATCGGAAAGAATACAAAATCAGAATACGCTTAAGATGAAATTTATGTTGTAGTAAACTGTTTTGTGATTAACTTATTTTTTCCCTTAAATACAAACAATTTTTTGTGAAATTTTGATGCCAAAAATGTGCGCTTGATACTTTGGGAAACGAATAAAATTAAGACAATATAGCGAAAACTAATTCGGAGACCCCCGATCCTTTTTGCTCATTTTACAGTAAAATAACTTTATATGATAACTTTATTGTTTTTAAAAAAATCTTTGGACCAGTTGTTACACACTACTAAGTCATTCCGCTCGGAAACAATAATTTCGTACAAAGATTTTTGCATAATTTTTGCGTAGAGTAAGTATTCCTTCGGCGAATAGTCGGAGTGCATATTTGAAAATTACATGAACGTATAGCTCTTAACGGGCATGTTATATTATACGAAAAAAAATCTTTTAACTAAATTAATCGCTGTAAAACCGGCAACGTCACAACCAAATAGAGATGGGCTAAAACGTGATAGTTCGACGCCATTTGCATCAAAAGTTTGCATTTAAACTTTTAAAAATTGTACATTGTGTGAAGATCAGCTTTATTTAATCATGTTATCAAGGATGCAACTTGTGTTTGAAATTTCCGCTCATTACGCATTCTTTACCTTAAGTGTCAGGGGCCAATTACATATTTGGCCCAAGTATGCTTTTACCTTACTTGAGCATAAGTGCATAAGATGAGCTTTTGTCCTGTGTCCGTCGTTGTCAGTTGTCCGTCGTCAACAATTTGACTGTTAACACTCCTGAGGTCACAATTTTTGCCCAATCTCGGTCAAAATGTTACCTTCAATAATATCTTGGACCAGTTCTATATTGGGTCAACGGGGGTCAAAAACTAGGTCATCAGTTTAAATCAAAGGAAAAGCTAGTTAACACTCTAGAGGCCACATTTATGACCCTATCTTCGTGAAACTTGGTCAAATCAAAGGGGAGCTAGTTAACACTCTATGAACCACATTTATGACCATATCTTAATCAAATTTTGTCAGAATGTTATTCTTAATGATTTTAAGGTATTTAAGTTTCAGTCTAGGTCAAATGGGGTCAAACACTAGGTCACAAAGTCAAATAAATGGTAAAATTGTTAACAATCCACATTTTGACTGTATCTTCATAAAACTTAGTCAGACTGGTTAGAATTATGTCAAGGGAGCGATACAGGGCCTTTATTCAGGGTCCAACTGTTCTTAGCACATCTGCGCAATGCTCAGAGTGAGCTGTTGTGATTACGCTGTGACCGTTGTCCGTCGTGCGTCCGTCTGTGTGTCCGTCGTCAACAATTATTGTGAAAAGACATCTCCTCCATAAACACTGAATGGATTTTGATGAAACTTAGCATGGATTGTCCTTTGATGTTTTTGACCAAATTTGTTCAAACGGTTCCTCTTCGTGCTTAGTTGGGGGGCACCAGAGCTAAAACTAGAAAAATCTTCAAACCACATGTCCTCCTAAACCGATGGTCCGATTTTAAAATGATTTCAAATAAGAGGTGCTTGTCACTTTATACCAAGATTGTTCAAATATATTGATTCTTCAAAAAATATGGCCGCCAGGGCTAAAAATAGAAAAATCTTCAAATGACATCTCTTCTTAAACCGATGGTCCGATGTTAAGATAATTTCAAATAAATGGTCCTTATGTTACCCTCTACAAAGATTGTTTAAATTATATTGATTCGTCAAAGCACATGGCCGCCAGACGGCGTGGTCACTTTTCCCTATATGTTAAAATAAAGTATATAGTAAAAACTTTAAAAACTACTAGCCCCATTTTTGATTAACTTTGCACAAATGGTCTTTATGTCACCCTCTACCAAGATTGTTCAAATTATTCTGATTAGTCAAAAAACATGGCCACCAGAGGGCGTGGTCTCTTTTCCGTATATGTATATAGTAGAGATTTTAAAAAGTTCTTGTTTGAAACTACTAGACCGATTTTAGTATAATTTTATACAGAGAGTCCTTGTATGACCCTCTACCAAGATTGTTCAAATTATTTTAATTTTTCAAAAGAAACATTGCCATCAGAGGGCGTGGCCAATGTTCCCTATATATTTAATGCGAAATTTAAAAAAAATGTATCTTCTTGTGTGAAACTTCTAGCCTGGCCTGATTTTAAAATGATTTTACACAAATGCTTCTTGTATAATACCCTCTACCAAGATTATTCAATTTATTCCGATTTTTCTAAAAACATGGCTGCCATGGGGGCATGGTGTCTTTTCCCTTGATGTATATATTACACTTGTCCAAATTATTGCTCTAATGTTAAAAGATAACCACACCCCTGTGTCTGACATGTACTTACTATAGGTTTTTACATTAGAAACTTTGAAAATCTTCTTCTCTTAATCAGTAATAGTTAAAGCCTTAATGTTTGGCATGCGATATCAGATTTGTAATGTCTATCGTATTTCTTTTTTTCAAATTATTGCCCTAGGTTCAAGAGTGAGTGTGACATGTATGTAATATAGGTTAACATAGAAGAAACCCAACAATGTACTTATACAAGCACACGTGAAGCCTTGTACACAGGTGAGCGCTTTAGGATCAATCAATAATTTTTTAATGCTGTTTTCTTTTTTTTTCGTTTGAGCACTCTCAAAATATTTTATATTCATAATTTTGCAAAGACACTGAATACACAAAAACGCTTGCAAGCAGTAGTCTAGGCTAATAAAAATGCGGATAACGCAAAATGATGTGACATCACCAATTCATGCGTAATTATATGGAAGCCAGTATTTAGGACATTCATTTCGGATTTGTGAAATTCATTTTTTAATTATTTTTAAAATTAAGGGATTTAAATTTCGGAAATATGCACCGTTCGGGCCCTACCTAAAACTTTTGCTTGTCCGAAACAGGGTTTACTTGTCCTGGGCTTTGGGAACAAGTAGCTTTTAAGACTGTAATTATATATGGCCGTTCGTTTGTATATCTATTTGTCTGTATGTCGTTTCTGAAAAACAAACTTTTATAAATTAGTATAGATTTTGTTTCATGAAACTGGTAGATATGGAATAACTGAGTTCGTGTTTCGTTTCCTTTCTTGTTCTTTGGTCTTTCTGTAAGTCAGTGACTGTCCGGCCTTCAGCCGTCATAAAATTTTCGTTCTGCTGTAAATTTTAAAGGAACATGAGATTTATCTCATGCTACTTTAGAAATCTGAATACGCCAGTCATTCTATTATGCTGCATTTTTTAAACAAATACAATGTGGAGAATATAAAGGCAATTTAGTTTTGCTGCACCTAAAATTGTAGATGTTATGTACACTTTTAAGAATATTTTAGTATGCTTTGTGCTTAGTATACTTCCGGTTTCAAGGGATGGCTCGTTTTTAAACATGAAGTTAACCATTACGCTCGGAAATAACAAAAATGACTATTGCCACTTTAATACGCTGATTTCAATGTAATATTACTGATTTTATAATTTCAGGAAAAGTTACCAAGGACCAGTCGCAACAGGATTGTTCAAGGATACAGAAAGTTACTTACAGTATTACCACACCTACTTAGATGATTGCCGACATCTGTCAAAATATGAAACAGTTCGCGAACCCTAAAGCATTGTGAATTTAACTTAATGCATCTCAAGGACATATATTTGATATTTGTTCAGTGGTATTCAGATACAGATGACGGTGCAGAATACTGCAGATGATTGTAATGCTAAGAACTGCTTCAGAAGTACTTTATTAATGAGATTATTCCGAATACATTTACAGATATATGTCATTTAGTACATTTTGTAATGAGTTACATATGATTATGTCTTAATTAAAGTCCACATTAACATTGTTCAGCATGCAAACAAAGTATTGCAGAGTCTGGGCCCATTATACCCAAGGTCAAGATCACCAAGATGTATATTTTGGTAATGTTTACGGTTAAAGTTTGTTTTTCTTTGTTACTATTGCTTATATCTTACTGTAACTTTACATTAACATTGCAGGGGCTGGGCCCATTATACCCAAGGTCAAGGTCATTAAAGTGTTATACTTGGGTTATTTTTATGGTTAAAGTTTCTCGGCAACCCTTTTTTCTGTTATACCTTTGTTACTAATGCATATATCTTATTTTAATTTCACAAAAACACTGTCCAGCATACAAACAATGTATGGGCCCATTATACCTAAGGTCAATGTTACCAAGGTGTAATACTTAGATTTTTTTAAGGTTAAAGGTTTTCGGCAACCCTTGTTTTTCTGTCATATCTTTGTTACTGTTGCTTATTTCTTACTGTAACTTCACATACGCACTGTCCAGCATACAAAATGAACCCAAGTTCAATGTTATCAAGTTGTTACACTTGGATTTTTTTTCATGTGTTTTTTCAAGTTTTTTTTTTTTGTTTTTTGAAAGAGTCTTTTATAGACATATCTTTGGTACTTTGTACTTTAAAACACAATGACTTGGAATTAAAAAATTTCTTTATAATCATCATCTGCGTGTATGGTAACAATCCGAATAATTTTAATTTTATTTTTGACAGAGACATGTCCCTTTCATACTTAAAATCAAAATTAAAAATAAAGAATGTCAGTACCACTTCTTAACTTGACCTTTAACCCCACTGTGCAGTAGGGACTTTTCATATCTTGGTGTATCTTCCTTTTAAAGTAGAGGTATCTTATTAACACATAACGTTTTTCTTTACTGTCAAATTGCCGAATGGTAGAGCGTGCTGTCTTACGGACAACTTTTGTCACCCTTATACATTGTTCACGATGTTGATAGACACAATGCCTGTGAAATTTCTCAGAAGTTATAGCCATTGAATTTCTCAAGTTTGCTAAAGTTGATCAGACTAGAGCCGTTCTTATCCTTTGTTCACCAAACTTGACGAGTCTGCTTAATGACCATAATATCTCAGAACAGTTCTATAACTAGATGGATATTCTCAGTTATGGACCTACAAAAAATGACAGTGTCTTTGTCAAATTATTTGTCAGCTCATTATCTAGATATTCCCATCTATGGCCCTTTCGTTACTACGAAAACTGACAGTATCTTAGTCACAACTTTTGTCAGCTCATTACCTTTGCTACTCTAAACATCGCTCTGAAACTACGCGTCGTAAAATCCATATATAATATAAACTGAATGAATCAAAATTTTAAAAAAGATTACATCCGTCTCAGAATTCTGAATAAGGGATTAATTTGGCAGTTTGGTTCTGTTGTTTATTCTCGTATCAATGCCAGGTATCACTGTATAAATCTAAACTTGATAGGCCTTTGAATAGAGATGTGTTATACATTTGTAAACATTAAATAAACTTCGTAGAAGCAAGATTTGAGTTGCTTTATACAGTGAAAAATATATATTGTAAAAGTTTGAATGCCATATCTCCTGCTTCAGAATAGGACGGAAAAGGGAAACTTTTGACAAATGGAAATTATTACTTATAAATAAATCGTGTAACAATATATACAGTGTTTATTTCCGCGTTGCCAATTTGTTATGATTTCTTTCATAGAAGCATCAATGTTAAAATAAAGCTTGGATACCAGTAATGAATACTTACCCAATAAGAAGGAATCAAATGCGTTGTAATAAAAAAAGGACACGCTTAATTAATATCATATTAAGAAGTTGATTCTAATTCGCTTGTTGCTGTTAAAACAGGCTTACGCTAAATGACGTCATGTGTACGTGCGATGATGTTACTATTTTTGTTGCAACAAAGAAAGAGCGCTATTACATTTCATCTACTGACTTAGATTAAGGGCATATTAGAATTGAAACAATAAATAGCAAAATCGTGTTTTACTAAAATTAATATACTAAAAATCACTTGTAGGTCGCGAGAATAATTCACTTGCGCTACGCCCTCGTGAAATTATTCCGCGGACGTATAACCTTTCTCCGTTCATTAATAACAATTAAACAAGGTTTTCTTCAATCTGATATTACGTATAAGGGTTAAAAACAAACGTATATATAGCTATCAACACAGTTTTAACTACACGTATTAGATAAATGTCAGTCAGTTTTAAGTCTACGATATATTTACAACATAGTTACATTATAGCGTGAATTAACTGTCATAGCCTCGTTACTTCTTCATCGCTAAGAACGGAAATCCGTTTTCAGCTTCTAGTACAACTTCAAAGTGATCGAGTGAGAGTCAAGTTTGAATGTATAGCCTATTTATGACTTGAACCTTGTTTTTCCTTTATTATTGTTTCAGATTCATGTAATACCTACTGACATATACTAGACGGAGGGAGCATTACACAGTACACTTTCTGTTCATATTGTCACACGGTTAAACTTTTAAAGGACCTAATGTATTGTTTTAAATCCAACACATACAAGTATATGATATCTCGCCATATGTAAGGACAATTAAAGTAACATCGTTTGTATCATTTATGCCAAATAAAAATAAACTAATATTGCGGTAGTAAGTCATATAAACCATTTATTTTGTAAAAATATACATGGTATGCCAAAAAAACTTTGGTCAAACACAATTTTATAGATAATAAATCAAATGAGAGACTATAACCAATCTAATTGCTCAAATAAACAGACATTTGAAAAGAAACTGTATAAGAAGGTCAAAATTAATTACGCCAAATATGTTGAACACATCTATAAATTTCCAATATTAACGCAATGCCAATACGCCAACCAACCAAGTATTGAACCATACCTCCGATTGAAAATTAGCTGTTCAGGAATGTCTAATACAGTTCCTGACATTAGCCGTTCGAGAATTTATCTGATCCTGAACCGGACGTTATTCGTTTGAGAATGTCTTTCCCAACCAGTCTGGATAGTCAATGCGGATCATGCGTATTAGTCATTTTGGAACGTCTAACCCGGACCGGTGGGTTAGTCATCCCAGAACGTCTAACTCAAACAAAAGCATTAGTCATTCCAGAATGTCTAATTCAGACAGGCGGGTTAGCCATTCCTGAACGATCTATATTAGTCATTCTAGAATGTCTAATTCAGACAGGCGGGTTAGTCGTTCCTGAACGTCCATCTTAGTCATTTCTAAACGTCTAACTCAGACAGGCGGGTTAGTCATTCCTGAACGTCTGATTTAAGTCATTCCTGAACGTCTTACTCAGACAGGCGGGTTAGTCATTCCAGAACATGTAACTCAGACAGGCGGGTTAGTTTTTCCAGAACGTTTAACTTAGACAGGCGAGTTAGTCATTCCAGAACGTCTAACTTAGTCATTCCTGAACTTCTAACAACATGTAACGACGGATGCCCCATTAACGATGCTCACTCCTGTGATTAAGACCGACAGTGTTATCTAAATTACCAGATGCGGAGAAGCGGTAAGTAAAGGACAACTTGGTATTTCCTTAGAACAATATTGATTCATGAAATTGAACTGTAAATACTAAGCAGTTGTTTTTTTTCCAGTCAGCTCTGGGCACCATAGGCAACAGTAAAAGCAGTTTTACCAGGGAATCCTTGTTAGTTATTACGGATTATAGGGGTTGGGGGGGGGCAATTTTGTTCTCTTTATTAGTGTAATTATATAAGAACTACCACTTATAGCTTGTTCAAAACACAAAATGCCTGAAGTCTAGATTTAACAATAAGTCCAGACTTAATCAATATACTGCTTTTAGTATTAATCTGTTGTCGTCATGATAAACACTATATTTTGTTCATCTAAGCTATGATCATAGAGCTAATAACTACCATGTATGTTTCGTGCTGTCATTCCGTGAACGGGTAAGAGAAAACGTCATAAAAATAATACTGCACTGCTTTCTATGGGGGCTGGAGAGGAAATAAACAGGAATGTTTTTGAAGTGCATTTCTCCAGTTCGTTTTGCGATGACCAGATGTAGCAAATACATCAGAAAACAAGGAAGGAGTAATTTTCTGAATCTAAATGCATTTTCGACAAATGAGTGCAGTATCTTATATAGTTCCTAACACAAAAATAAATACCCAATGGTAAAAGTAGAACTTGGTATTATAAAGACTTAAAGACTGTTGTTTTTTTTTTTTTTTTTTGGCTTTTTATGTATTTTCAGTTCCATTCATATTCTTTTTATTTTGACATTCATACTACTACTGTTCAACAATAATTGTCATCATTAGCGAATCAAACTAATTGACTGTTTCACCGATGACAGTTTCCGTCTTATATCAGCATCACAAGACGTAGGTTTGAATCATTCAAATACTAATCTAAAAGTGTTGAAAGCCCTATAATTTAATTATTAAGTATATAGTCAATGAATAAGAAGGAGTCTTTGTTTTCAAAGCATATCTGCAGTAAAAAATAAATAAATGTATCAAGATATAAAGCTCTGCTCAAGTTTCATGATACTTTTTTTTATTTGATGGAAAATATCAAACAGACAGTATATTTGATGGGATATACAGCACACGCACAAAACAACAAACAAAAATCAACAACAACACAAAAACAACAAACAAAACAATACAAAAAAAAAATACACACATACAAAATCATGAGAATTAAGTTAATTAAGCACTCATGCAAACTGTTCTATTAACACTTGCCCTTGTTATCACGTGTCGCGCATTAGTATTGACCTTAACTCTTACCCTGATAAGTTTTAAAATGATTGGTCAGTCATTCAATGTGGGCAGTAACACATCTTATTCAAAGGGGTGTTCACTAAATATTGATTTACTGAATAGCAATTAGTGCAAGCAGGTCAAAGATAAATGTCCGTTAGTATTAACATTCCTTATTTTTTTCGTAAATTCATTCCTGGTTTCCGAACCTAATGTTAAAGCTAATTAAAGCATTTAAATTGCGTATTTTAGCGTTCAGCTAAATATTTTAGATTGCAGGTCCGAGTCCTCTATTTGACAATAAATGTATCGAGTTTGATTTCATATATAAACTTACAGACTGGTGCTTTTTCATACTTCACCTGATTTATTGCTAATAAACTGAAAGAATTAATCTACTATTTAACGTTCAAATACGTAAATCTACATGTCAGATGTAAGTAAACTATTCTCAAATCTTCTGGGCTCGACAAGTGATCGTTCTTTCAACGGACATTTCAACTGTCTCTGTTGCAGTATGGTAGTCTGGTATCCACGAGCTTGTGTTCCATGGAATTTTACATACATGTATTTCACACACTGACGCGGGAGAATAAGCAAAGTAGGCGGAACTGGTTTGGAGTATTTTGTAAAATATGCGTAACATCTGTTACTCAATTCAAAGAACACTTCGAAGAGAAATGGCATTCACCAATAAGGCCTGTTTGTATTTGTTTGTCATGTATAGGAGAAATTGCTTGGAAACCATTCATCAGGTTAAAGAATGTCATAAAGTATCATCTTCTGTTTTTTTTTCATCGTAACCAAAAAAAAAAAAAAAAGAAGAAAAAACAAGAAATAGAGAAATAAAAAAAAATGCACACACGCACAAATCTATATTTAAATTAGGGTATCCGACTCATAAATAAGCAAGTTTTATATAACAGTGTTGTTAAAAAATATCACATTTTGATGCCTGGTAAGCTCATATAATTGGTGTATCACTGAAATTTGACAAAATATGTTACAGAATCTTTGTTTTGAATTTATAGTCTTCAATAGTACTCGTATAAAAATCCAGTTATCACAGTGCGAGATTCACCATTACCTTAGTGATTTGTGTATATAGGAGTGGGGTAGGAAGGGATAGGGGACGCGCAACAGTAGAATGAAAGCTAAAATAATGACCCCTAGTTTTCTTTTTAGGAATTTATAATAATTCAAATGTTGTATGCTTGTTCCAATTCATTTAAAAACATGTCTGGTACTTTTTAAATACAGGCGCCGTTGTGTCAATATTTTGGCTAAACTAGGCATCAGTTCTATGTGTTTTGCGATCATAAATAGTCTGCCTCAAAAGTGACATCGAAATATTATATATATATATAATAGATTCATATCGTTGGGGAAATAATTGAAACACAAACGTGAAAATCTAGAATTTTCTGCGATGCTTTCGTTGTGTTATAATCGATACTTGAGAAAACTTGTCATGTACGACATGTGCTCTGCAAAAAGCAAAGTTCGTGATCATGTTTGATAGTCTTTGCAGCTCCTTCGGAATGATATCCGCTGTAAAGAATACACACCAGTCTTCTTGAAAGCACTTATGAGATTTTCTGCACAAACTCCTTTGTTGTATGCCTCCCTGGAAACTTTTGCTATATTGCAGCGATTGATCTTCATCCCCCGGTTACTGCTCATTCAAGCCTGACACTCACTGTGGTAGATGTTCTTAAGTGGTCCAAAGCAACCAACATCAAGAGGTTGTGCGAGATGTGAGGTGGCAACACAAGGCATACCAATTTATTTGCCTCTTCCCATTTACAAAGTGTGAGGTTAACATGGGACTTGTGGCTGTCGAACAAAATCACAACAGGATGGCCCTTGATTGAAACATGCTTTAGGCAGTATTGTTCTAGGTATTCCATAAATACCACAGGGTAAGACCATTCGGTTTCTGTCACTCTACCGGCTGATCCTGGATATGCCCGTGTCAAAAGGCCCTGATTCCATCTTATCCTTTGGAAAACGCAATATTGTGGTAATCTACTGCCTGTTGCACTCCCACCCCGTTTGTTGTTATTGCCAGTGTTTTTGTTGTTCCCTTCATACATATAACATAGCGGTCTTTGTGCTCCATCATTAAACCCGTTTCATAAGCATTTCAGGTGAACTCCGGGTGGTTCTCAATGTCGTGCTCCTTCAATACCTTCGCAAGTTCACTAAATTCCTGTCCATGGTCTTATCAAAAGTACATTTTGCTTTAAGCACAGACAATTTCTGGGGTTTGGATAAGTTACATTTGAGTTCCGTCTTTTGAATCCCTTTTACTACGGTGCTGCAAAACCTAGATCACTCCGTGCCTTCCTACCTTATGTAACGGTCAAATCAAATGCCAAGCTGAGAAATTATGCACGGGTATAGCCATATTCTTTGCTTGTCATGTAGCTGATATGTTCAACTAGTTCCGCTCCTCCTGTGCAGTACCTGTGGTGGACCACTGTTGGGTAGATTTCCTTTCTCTCCGTTTTATGTCTAGAGCCCAAAGGTTCTAGGAATTTCGATTTATCGGTTCTGAACAATGAAAAGTCAGATGTTTTGTCCAGTAGCATTGTTTATCAAAAGGGCGACAAAGAGCACGTGCGCGAGGCAGTGCTCGATGACATCATTTACAGGAAGGGGGATCTTCCTGTCATTTTTTTTTCTGGGCAATCATTCGTTAATCTCCGAGTGATATTAAAGTTTATCAGTAGAATAAATTAAGAAACAAACATATTTTCCGTCAATTCATATACAATGAATACATAACTTACCCTTTGGAAGAACATATTTCACGGATATTCATTTTGACGAATGTCGAATAACTTTGTTAACAAAGAAGTCCGGAAGTACTTTTCAGGAAATAAATATTCAAGATTTTCGATTGCTCCGGTTATCAGTATCTACCGGCAATAAGTAAATTATGGATATATTTCTTTAACAGGACGGTCTGTAGTAACATTTACTGAAAGCTTTATGTAGCTTATGATAACGATAGCCCCGTTGTAATATATATGTATAGTAATATGAAGATTTCTATCAGTACAGTCTCTAAGTTTGAGCAAGCTCTTTTCAAAACGGGTAAGTAGTGAAATATAGACACCATATGGCGTTGCTCAAGGGGCATCTTTATCAAAGTGGAGGAAGCTGACAATTTCAAAATTTAGATCGTCTGCTTTATGATATATATTTTCGATTCTTGATTATAATTCGCAGTAATAATAAATATATCCTTGTTGTATGACGTTTCACGACCAGACCGATTATTATAACATTTGAACTGTCCAATCATCGTGGACAATTCTGCTTAAGGATTATGTTGATTGCAGCAAACTTCCTTTTCCCTTCTTTTTTTTTGTTCAATTATATTCCTATATCTTATTTAGGATTATCATAATATGTTACCTCATACACGCGCGCGCGAACGCACACACGCATTAACACACGTACGCAAGCACACACACACACACACACACACAGACACACACACACACACACAAACATACACACGCTTCAATTTTAGATAAACGACATTTATTCCAAAGGGAACAATATTTTTTCAAGACTATGTATCGTGCTATGTAGTTTACTTGTATATAAATAGATATTTAAATAAATACACCATAAACAAATGTAAAACAATACCATTGATAAAAAAGGAAGAAAATCCTCTGTATACATGCTTACAATCTTCTGCAGAAGTAAGACTTGTTAACATGTAGAATCAATGGTGCCTATGTTTATTATAACTTGCAACAAGATTTGCCTACATGTTATTCCCTAGCAAGTGTAACTGTATTTAAATCTTGAATCTTGATTTATTGCATTCGCTTCCATTTTGCAAGACTGAGGAAGATCCACCAGGTTGTTATGGAAACAGTAATATCTTTATTATCTGTGTTAGGTCTTGTTAACAAAAAAAAGGAACAAGTGTGCCATTGGCCTAAGAATCATAATCAAACCATATGAGAGCAGATGATATGAATGTGAATGAGAAAAAGTGTTGAAATACGGCCAATGTACTCATGATGGTTGGGCACATCAAAGCACTTTCATGAAACTAGTGATACGGATTTAATTTCAAAAAGATACTCACACTAAAATAACGTTTACAGGCAAGATGAAGGACTACTTAAAAGCACTGACCTACAGATCGCATGACAACAAAGGAGGAAACAAAAAGGTATCAAATTTCTCAAGAATGCTTTGAATCTTGATTACTGACTTGATATGTTTTACAAACGTGCAATAATTGTTTTTACTCATTGTTACAACAAGAAAAAAGAAATTGTTTGTAACACTTCGCTAGGGATAAACTGCCTTAGTTATGAATATCTCTATTTAACGATTGTTCAATTCATAATCATCCATTGCAGTATTGGTAACGTAAACGGAAAATCTTTTTATTGCCGCGGCGGCACGGGTCTTTTCCACCATGGACATCTCTTTCCTTGATACTGCTGATTAAAATAGTTTAGAAAACAATGTCCTTTGTTCATAATAAGACCAAACTCCGATTTTAAGCCGTTATTCGGTTGGTCCGTGCCTTTAAATCAAATACATGTATACATAAATTAACGAATTCACACGTGGCATCATTGTAATTCACATGACGCTCCAATACAGTTTCACCAATAGTCAGTCGACTTGACTTCTTTCTGATACCTTGGTCACAAGACTGTACGATGTCCGTACGGTTTTAAAAAAATCACCAGTTTAGAATCCTTTACGAACTCTGTACAATGGAAGCGTGTGGTCACAGTTCGTACGGGCCCGTACGATGAGAATGCAGTCGTAGGCTATCCATACTGAGATCAAAGACAAGTCGCTCGGAGTTCGCGAGGAGCCCGGCCGTACCTCGTGCGATATCCTTTTGCTCGTACGGCTCTCGTATGGTGCACGTGCGGTATACGTGCAACATGAATAAACCAGTTTGGCAGAGTCTGAAAAATTGTCCATTTGCAGCTATTCAGCTGAAGCGATCACATCCAAAAAGTCAATATTAATTAATCTATTCTGTACCACGCCTCGACAGAACATAGAGGGTCTTGAATTATACTCCTGTTTCTATACCATCATGAATTATTAAGGAAGTCGTACGGAGTCAGAATCGTAAGGCCCTGCGAGTCCCGTGCGAACATCGCAAGTTCTCAGCACGGTGTCCTTAATATCGTACGGACATCGAACGTTGACCGCGCGAGTCCCCTGCGATAGTAATGCGAGTATCGGCAAGTCTCGCAGGTTTCAAAATCCGCACGGACATATTGCGATTTCCGTATGAGCTCTTCAAGGACTTCGAAAATTTCTACAAGCTCAAAGACAACTCGGGAAGTCGACGAAACACTTTCACCGACTTTCCGAGTCCTGTACGAGTTCACAAAATCCGTACGACGCTCGTAATAGTCACCGATGTCCGTACGGTCGCCGTCCAAACTAGACAAAATTCGACTGAAAACCTACTCGTAGAGAGCTCGTAGCGTTCTTGTTACCAGGGTATATATGAAACATACCATGCGTTTATATATTTAAGCATCTTATTGTAAGAATAAAACGAGACCAGGCATACATTAAATTAAAGAAAATTGTATCTTATTGAAAATTTGATACCAAAGAACTCTTAAAGTCGTATTCAGACAGAATATTGTATAATATCGAAGGTATTCTTAATTCTTAGTTCTGCGGTGATTAGTGGAAGGAAGAAATAGAAACTAAACTGTTAAATATTATCTCTCTAACGAAAAAAAAAAAGATGTATGTCAAAAACTGTAAATGAAACAAAGGAAACAATCCGATGTTATAGAAAACAGATCAAAAATAACCTTAATTTATATTTGATATATCAAATGTTTAGGAAATTTCTTATTCATATTTAAATAATTTTATGATATGTTAAAAGCGCTTCTCGCGGCATACCTTTTGAACTCTCTTCTACAGAACTTTAGGATGACATCTTTTGTCAAGTAGCTAAGTTGCTGACTTTGAATTATTTGTTATGAAAGTATTTTGTTTAAATGTTTAAACTCATTGTTTTCTGGGGAAGATAATTTCAATATGTGTATGTTATAGTTACAACGCACAGTTACAATGACATTATATACAAACGGATATAACATTATAGTATACAAAGCAATGAAGTTTCTTATTATGAATTGGCCGAAAATTTACATTCATAAAATGCATAGAAGTTAGTGCAGTTGAGTAAATAGAGACTTTGAGATTTCAACCTTCGCCTTCCCATTCAAAGTGTCTCATATATATTTTGGGTGAAACGTCACCGATATTCGTGTATTTTATTTATATTATACGCTGCTACTAAAGTTTTCCAAGTAATATCACGTAAGCCTAAGCACGGCCTGTAAACACTGGCTCATCCTTTTTGAGGAGATGAGTTGAAAAAAGAGCCAATGATACTTCCGAGGAGGCGCTAATGACCGGAACTTAATGCAGAATGTAAACAAAGCAGAAAGGTGAGTTGATTGTTTCCTTTCTCAGATAAATTTAAGGCCCTATTTCAAAAAATAGCGAATGTAGTTCCATTCAGAAATGATTATACTTTTTATATATGAAGGCCATTTTGCAAGGTAAATGCATTCCTTGACGTGAGAACTTTTGAAAGTCGGAAAATAAAGCAAGTCCAAACCAAAAGTAGTCATTGTCCCATATATTTCGCCCTAATTTACACAAATTTAAGATTTTATAGTCCCTGCATCAATCTTGCTGAAAAGCTTATCTTACTGCTGCATGACTTATGTGGTTTACTAGCATGTTTATCCCGTACATGTGCATTTAACACCATGTGGAGGAGCCATCGCCGCAGAGGAGGCGCTAAGAACCGGAGTGGGAGCCAAAGCACTTTGAAATTGAGATTTTTAATGTATCATCAATTCTCACATACCAGAGCTATATCATGATTCCCTTGGATTGTGACAAACATCTGATGGATGATATTGTAACAACATCCTATTCATTTAGAATGTATTACGAGATATTTACACTTCTCTTTTCTTTTGCACTTGTCTAATGATGGGCTATCATGGCGTTATAAGTTGTATAATTATGATATTTTCTATGTAAGGGATATTTCCTAATGCACAACGGTTTTCGTGTCCAACGCATTTTGGATTTTTTAATAGTTAGTGTTAACTTTGTGGTAGTCTTGAAATGCGATTGCAATATGTGCTTCACTAGGTACTTACAAATGCTAAATAAATATATTTGTTTACTTGTAAATTGCTTAATTCGATTACATATATGAGAAAATGCTAACACTCAAAATACTCTCCCAGATGTTCTTACGATAACAATGAAACTGAAAACGTTAGATGTTTATTCCCCGGTCGAACCGCATATAGGTTTTGTCTTATCCTTGTCCGTTTGTCAGTCGTTCTGCAGTCAAAGTCATATTAAGTTATTATTTAGTACTGGGAGTTTGTAAATAGGGTGCCATCTGTTGAGGCAATATTTGATGTCAGACTTTGTTTTTAATTAATGCTACGTAGTCAGAATGTGTACTGACCGTTACTAAGCTTACAGTTACAGAATTATAAATACAATTTTTTAATTTTACTTAAATAACGTTTGTAAGGAAACATGTATGTTGTTACTTTTAAACAAACTCATCTGGAACGAACAAAAGTAATAATATCACACAGAACCGGGCATCCTTTCTTTGCGATTCCTTTAAAACATTTAAAACAAAATTGACCATTTAACATTAAACTATGTAGCCGTTGCATTGATACATACACATATATTTTTAGCTCGAATTTTCGAAGAAAATGTAGAGCTAGTGCACTCGCACTGCCGTCGGAGTCGGCGTCACCGTTGGTCTTTTTTTATAAAGTCAAATATCTCTGTTACTATCAAAGCTATTGACTTTAAATCTAAAATAGTTATTTACTATCAAAGTCTACACCAGGAGAAACAATCCCTATAACTGATTTGAATTTTGATGGAGTTATGCCCCTTTTTAACAGAGAATGTTTGGTTAACCCTTTTGGTTAACCATTTTGATAGCATCAAATATCATTGTTACTATCAAACAGAACAGAACAGAACAGAATTTTATTGAGACTTGTACATCGTACATCGTCTAAACACCAATATTACAATATACATAGTCACGTTCATACAATTTTAAAGAAAGTAACAAACATGTTGTTAACTAGAAAAGAGAAAACAATACCTAGACATATAATATATAATCAAATATAATGCAATTAACTAAGGAAGTGAGAATACAATGACATGGGTTCTTTATAATGTATTAATAATAACCAAATTTCTTTTTTTGATTTCCTCTTTGATACATTTACGCACATTTATAAACTCATCTTTGTTGGTCGAATTTAGTAGTGAATGGAACTATTGACTTGAAACTTAAAACAGTTATTTACTATCAAAGTCTACACCAGGAGAAACAATCCCTATAACTCCGATTTGAATTTTGACAGAGTTATGCCCATTTTTAACTTAGAATTTTTAAGTTTTATAAAGTTTTTACTGGCAAAGCTCTAATTCAGAGTCAAGCACTGAGAAAAGTCGAGTGCGCTGTCTTATGGACAATTCTTGTTATTTTAGGTAGAGTATGTGCATTTGGGTAGTATAATACAATATCAAGCATCAAATTACAAACATTAATCGAAATAGATATTACATTGCGAGAACGAAAACGCTTTATACGAGTGTTAATCAACCTGGAAAAGAACTGGTCAGTGGCTCCGACTCTGGACATTTGCGCCTCCTCCCAGGCTTTGGCTCCTCCTCTTAGCCAAAATTGAACATAGAGGGATATTGTTTTCCTGGTAAAATCTTCCAATCCTATACCAGTATATCAATTATAAAACGATACAACTGCTCATACTGTGGAAAAAAATACGTCAGCAATTGACAAAAAATACGTCATTAACTGACATTGTAAATACCGCAAAAATTTAAATTACAATATATAATAACGTGTCAACGATATGCATACATACAGGGATATATATTATTAAAATACACGTAAAAGAGTTGGGTGAGATTAAACCCATGAGGTTACCTCAAACTTGGCACGGGGCCCTCATGAGGCATTCTGAACCATCAGCTGTGGTCGGACACCCGCAACTCCCCTAAACATTTAACATACCATTATGGGAAAAATTGGTAGAATGTATGTTTACTCTTATTTGTGTCAATTAGGTCGAAATATATGGGTAAATCTCCACTTTTGGTTCGAACTTGCCCCATTTTCCAACTTTTAAAAGTTCTCACGTCAAGGAATGCATTTACCTTGCAAATTGACCTGCATATATAAAAAGTATAATCATTTCTGAGTGGAACTACATTGGCTATTTTTTTAAATAGGGCCTGAATTTATCTGAGAAAGGAAACAATCATCTCACCCTTCTTCTTTGTTTATACATTCTGCATAAAGTTCCGGTCATTAGCGCCTCCTCGGAAGTATCATTGGCTCCTTTTTCAATTCATCTCCTCAAAGAGGACGAGCCAGTGTTTACAGGCCGTGCTAAGACTGCTCATGAACAGACTCGATAAAACCAAGTCTGCAATTTTCACTGTTTGCTTTGTTCTCGGTGCTTCAGAGGGATCTACTTTCCAGATTTTATTCTGTTTATTACTGTGCGAAATAAAAAGATTAGTTTCAGGATTTCTGCTTATTAAAGGGAATTCCTATAGTTTTTATGCGCATCTTTCTGCGCAGCCGACACTTTCTATGGAAAACTGAACTGAAGTCAACATTTGTTGAAACATGTTACAGACAATCTTAAATATGAGGAATTTTGAATGAAATAACATTTTTGATAAGTTATATCAGTAATCAAATGTTGATACTGGTTTATGTTGTATTGACAAGTATCATGCCTGACAGGTATCTTCTATTTTTGTGGTTGTGTTTTCACAACGCGTTTTAGTACAAAGACAGTGTTGTTCATATAATGTAAGATAATTGACTTAGTACTGATAAGACAATATCACCTTTCAGATTATTTAGTATTCAATTATAGAAAGAATCAAGAATTTTTAAACTTTTTTTTAAACTTTTAGCAGACATACATGTAATCAATTTGGTCAGGTTCGCGCCATTTCCGTCCGAACAGGTGTTGTATTCTAGCGGTCTTAACATAAAATTTAGCCTGGTGACCCATACATTTTAGCCATTTTTATGCTCACAATACAATTATCTATACACAAGAAGAAAAAGGAAAAAAATCTATGAAAGAGTTTTTTTAAAAATAAAAAAAAAATTCTTCACTCTGGGTTTTTCTCATTGAAAAAAGTTTACAAAAGTAAATATGAAACAATATTTTTTTTTCATTTGTACCCATTATTGTAAGGATAGATTATTACAAATATGACTATGATGTCAAATAAGTATATAATAAAATCTGTAAAAAAAAAACCGTATTGTGCTGCCTGGATGTATATTTTGGTTGGTATTTATAAAACAGCAGAACATTATGAAAATGTTGAAAAATCGCTGGCAGTTTCAGCAACAGTGGGTGTGTTCAAAACAATGTTTTCACAAAAACAAGCCTGGTGACCTATTGTTTTTATTTGTTCAATGTTTTCAGCACAAATTTTCCTATCATGTATGTGAATTAAAAAAAAATCTATGAAAGGAAAAAAACTATAGGAATTCTCTTTAAGTTATTTGATTATCCATATATATAATTAGACTAAATTTGATGCGAAACACTATCAATAGGTATAAGACGGAACCAGAGCCTGGCAGAGTGACATTTTGTGTTAATTCCCCTTTCGATTCTTACATTTTACAGAGAAAATCGGTCTTGAAACTCGGTGTGACCCTACCCCTACACCATTTCGCCCCCTTAAAATGAGTGACCCCATCTTTGATGTTGGAGTCCCTTTAACCAAAATTTCTGGATTCGCAGATGCTTTATTTATAAAATAGTATATTGAAATTATATTGTGCTATCTGAGAGTTTGGCATTATTCAGAGTCATACAGAGTGTCATTATCACGTTGATATGATCATTATAGGTTATTATCTTTTTATGTGGATATATGCACGAGTTCTGCAGCGGTAACATAACGCGACTTTAGGAGCGCAATAACGAGCGAAAGAACGAGTGCATATATCCACATACAAAGTTGAAAACCTTTTCATGACATATCCACTATCAAATGATTAATTTATATCTAAATGATCGTTCTGTCACGAAAGACAGGAAAAAATACGGGAAAAAACCCGGATTAATATTTCCGCGAAAATGACGTCAACTTATTGTCGCAACGTGCGCGTGGACGCCATGGACGTCACGCGATTCTTTCCATTACAATGTTAAGAAAACATTCCACGTCCTATATTAGTCCAACGTAATTATAACTTTCATTTCATTTCAGTCTGATAAATTACTACGTGCCAGTATCTTATAGGTCAGATTAATCAAAGTGTAAAAGTGAACAAAATGTTGCATAAATAACAAATTAAACAAACACACAATAGCAACAAAAATCCAAAGAAACGAGATCCGCAAAGGATGGATCGTCAGGGGAGGTAACTAGATTTGGACTAGTCTGATATGAAAGCGTTCAACGTCATGATATGGAGAAATATTGCACGATCGCGGTCCACTGAAACCCAATAGAAACTAATTTTAAGTATGTAATGATCTTTTTTTATTTCCTGTCATGTATGATTTACAATCGTGCATTGTAAACTGACAAAATTTTATATAAAACCTGAATGTTTGGAGCAACACTTACGAGTTTTTACATTGTTCACATTGTTTTATCCTTTTTTGTAATCGCTCTAATATCCATGCGATGATTATATTAATTGAAACGTTTTTTTTATCCAATTTTCATTATATCTTTTTCATTTTTAAAACCTCCTGTAAAATTCCCGCCCTTTTGGACAATTGTTATCAAAATGCACGAAGTAAACGATCATAATTACGGATAAATTGAATGGGCGGCTTAAAAGATGCAAGGTTCATTCTGATGTTTGAAATTTCAATGAATTTTAACCGAACTTCAACTTCATACGTTAACTTCGCAAGAGACGTTGAAGGGGAAGGCGAAGGTTGGAATCTCAAACTCTCTTCACTTTCCTTTTCCTTTAAGCTGTATAACGAATCACCAATGTAAAACAAGTAGCGAATCAGCAAAACACTTAATTATAGAGTTTAACTGACAAAAATAAATATATTTGTTAATTAATTGATTAAGGGTTTTGTCTGCATTATCAAGTTATTGACATATTTTGGGAATAAAATTAAGGTCTAATTAGATGAAGGTGCTTTAAAAACATATACGTTCAAACTTTTAGTTAACACAATTCCCAGTGAAGTGTTATTAAATAGCCTTTATTAGTCAATGCTAAAAAAGATATCATTATCATTCAAAGAACGCCTCCTAATAGTATGTAAATATTAACTTCCTTTGAGAAAGAGCAGGGTACAACTTTGTCCTCAATCGTGTCTTTGCTCATGCACAGAGTATATAAACTTGTGTACTATTCCATTGGTTTTGATAGATATATCTTTACTTAATAAAATGGATAGAAATCATTTGACTATTATCACAAAAGTTACTTGAACATTTCGTTTGAAAGTTATATACTTATATTAACATGTGATACGTATGTTTAAATATATATTAGTGAAATTGGCAAATTGTTTATGTACCTCTCATGATTTTCAGTGTACTTATAAAAACTAGATGTTGTAGCGTTATGGATGACATTCTAAATCTTGGACTAAAAGCGAAAACAGTATGGTTATTAAGCTTTTGTGCATGCCTTTCATTCGTATATGTTGGATTTCATCTAGCCGATATCAATGTTCATCCGTCGTTTGCAGACTTCGGTTCACATGCCATGTTTGTTACAAAGGATTTCACATTTAGTCAGAACCAAAGCTTGATTGGTGCTGCCAATCATATCATTACAGCCAAATTATTTGAAAGGAAAACTGTTGGAATTTTAATACCTTCAACAACACGTAAGTTGAAAACTCCTGCCTCTCATAAGCTAAGCTTACAAACTTTATGTTTACCATCCATTTATAAAACCATCGAAAGCAAATATGTATACAAGATTTATATCGGAACTGATCGAGAAGATTATGTGTATTCAATAAAGCGTAAAATTGAAAATCTCTTTCATAATGTGAGTGTTTGTGAGGTGTCCGGAAAAACATTTGTAAAAACCGTAAATGCTATAGCTAGAAAGGCTTATGATGAAGGTATGGAATACTTGGTTCGTGTAAACGATGACACTTCATTTGAAACAAAAAACTGGACATCAGCAGGTCTAACTGTGCTTCAATCTTACAATCCTCCAAATATCGGTGTTGTCGGTCCAACATGCAAAAGTGGGAATACCGCAATATTGACTCATGATTTGGTTCACCGTACGCATTTAGATATATTCGGATTTTATTATCCTCCTTACTTTGACAACTGGTGGGCTGATGACTGGATTACAAACGTCTACAAATCAGAGCGATCAACTAAACTTGAATCCTGGGTTGTGAAGCATCATCTAAAGTTTCATGGTACAAGATACAATGTAGATTATAAGAAAAAACATCTGTTAAAAGATATTGTGTTTGATGGTCAAAGTCAAGTAAGAAAATACATTTCTAGTTTGAAACAATAGAAAATTAAATTTATTTATTTATTGTCAATATTGCAGACTTTTTTATTTTATATTTATCTATTTACTGTTGCTATGACTTTTTCATGGTAACCGACTAAAATTAGTAATTAACTTAACAGGCAAATTTGGAACACACCATTGTCATACTTAGGCTAATTCAATCAAATTGTGCAACCCTTTTTGGGGCTTATAATGGTAAAATATAACATTTTTGTTACTGCTATACGCTTTTGCAGATCGATGTAGCTTCATATTATAACTGCCGCTTAAAATGATAATTTTAAGAAACACATGGCAAAAAGGAGTTTTATACACAGTTCAGGTACGTTGATATGGTAACTAGGGAAACAATCAAACCATTTCTTGTTGGAAGTTGTACAATATTGTTCATGTTATTTCTTTATTATTTTTTTAATTTAGACCATTATTGTGTTCACATTGACCCAATATGTCTAACAGTATAAGGAGTTTACTCGTGTTCTATTCACTTTGATTAGATAAATGCTTGCGTATTTTTTGTTTCATGTTCAAAATGAATTTCAGCTGAGTTTTTTTCTAGTAATTATAAAATGACATTCCTATCATAAAGTAATTGAAATCGCATATTAATATACACACTTTTAGTTGATGCATGCTTTCTGAAATATAATGATATTCAAACCTCGAAAAAAAATTACATGCCTTCTTAAACGGTAGACTGGCTTCTGGCCCTATGCACATATATCGGTTTTCTTCATTAAGAGTGAAGTAGCTCTAGGAGGTTGTTTCTACATTGACAGTTTTTACTGCCTCTGGCTCTTAAGACTGGTGAAAGTTGGATTCCAGTGTGTTACAAACTTGTTTGACAATTTCCCATTATCTTTTATCGTGACAATCTGCTGCTTTAACTGTGATGTGTTATCTTAGGGTTTCATGTGCCTAATCATCGATTAATAAGCCGCAGCTAATTTACCGATTAATGGCATGCCCTCAGCTTGTATCGGCTTATCAGACAACAGGAATGTGCTTTGACAAATATATCAGAGGATTTGTGATCTTATGACCAAGAATTAAATTATTTTAAACTGCACTTTCAATGGAGAAATGGATGAGGATATAATTAAAATATTTCAAAAATAAACAAATAAGAACAAACCAAGAGCATGTGGTAAAAGAATACTTAAAAGGAAATGATGTTTTATTCTACTAAGCAGCTGGCAGTGGCAAATGCTTAACTTTTGAAATAGCTCCATTTGCATTTGCTTTTGTTCAATTATGACAGCACACAATGTACCATTTTGTTAAGTCACCTCTTTTACCTGAAGTGACGTCCTATATCTCTAACATGCATTTTTGCCGTATAATGGTCCCTTTTGGACTTCGAAAATACTGGTTTTACGTGTTGCATGCAAGTTTCCATCTAAACAGGAGCAGTCCGTAAGGCTAAACGCTCGACTTTTCCTAGTGCTCACGTTCCATAATTTTGAAATGCTTTTTGACCGAATTATGAGCCTTTTAGATTTACAAAATCATGACTCAAGTGAATTTTGCGTGCAAGATCCCATCTCTAGAAACGAATGCAGATACTAGATTGACGCTCTATAGATATTTCAATTCAAGACAATTTGTATAGTCGAGCATTGACTGTCTTGCAGACATCCAAAATCATAGACCAAAAATATGAATAATAATATTTATAATTTTAACTCTTCATTAGGTATATTGGACTGCAACAGGTAGTGTAGCATATGGGGAATGGGTGATATCACGTGATTTCTACCGAAATGCGATTGGCTTATCGCATTTATGGAACGCCGTTTTTACAATATAGCTGGCAATCTATATGATATATAGGGAAATGCTTGTAATTCCGCATTCATTATTTCATAAAAATTATTCAAACTTTCAGAAATTATCAATATTGATACCTTCTTTTGCATAAGTGACTTTTTTAGTTCTCTTTAATATCCTTGATTATGTACCAGTGTTGTTGTGATCTATATGTCAACGAAATACAGGTGATAGCATGAATCACATTCGTGATAGCTCTTGTAAAGTGTTTCAATAGCCAAGGAATGTGACCAGTTCAGCCAAAAGCTATGTTATACATTAAAGGGAAATATAGTTGTTATTGAGGGTAGAAGTGTGAGAAGTTGTTTTCATGTGTTCTGGACATTAGAGTGTTTTTTGGATATATCTGTGTATAGTTTCTATTAAAAAATATATCTAAAGAATAGTGAATGTATGGACTATGTGATGAGAAAATCTATTTTGATGCAAGTGTCTTATTAAATGAGAAATTACCAATTTTCTGAAGAACAATAGAGAATAATAGATATAATAGACTGCTATTGGAAAAATGTTCACTAACAATTCAAGTGTACCAACTAATCCATCAATTATGTTTCATTGTGTTCCATTGTGTATGGATTAATGTGAAATTTTAGGACACCTAGAGGGCATAGAATATATGGTAATCAAAAACTGTCAAACTTAGTTATGGGAATAGATATCTCTTTGTATCGAGCAAGGATTGGGTTCTTTGGAGGTGGTCGTCATCATGCTTATAAAAATAGTCGTAAACATTTACAGAAATATGTATACAATCCTTACACCAATTCATCAGACATTTATGTGCGAGTTTTTTCTTCTTGTATTGTGATCTTGGTATCACTGCTAGGGTATAAATATGCAATGCTGGCCAGTCAGAGCATCAACTTTAATGATGCTGTTGGTATTGATAATTGCTCGAAAATTCCTTCTGAGACTCGTATTTGCACCAACTACGGAACCAGCTTGGATATGTACAGTGCAGAGGGTGACATGTTTACAAGCATGTATGCCTTTTTTATTGAACGTCTACTCCTCTTAGCATCTGATGTCGAGTTAAACCCAGGGCCATCTTCAGAAACACAGACCATTCTAGACGCTATTGCAGCTTCCAACTCTAAAACTTCTAAAGAAATAAGTGAAGTTAAAAGCGAGATCCTATCAGTGAAATCTGAATTATTGAATGTTAAAGCCGAAATATCCTCTGTGAAATCTAGGGTCGAAGAGGTTGAACAAAAGCAATCTATGTTAGAGCATAAGGTCGAAATTGAAAACAGGCTTTACAATACAGAATATGGAAATGAATTAGTAACCAATGATTTAGATGCTCTTGATATGAAATTTGATAACCATTGCGACAAATGCGAAAAGCTTGAGGAACAGGTAGATAAATTAGAAGCTGAACAACGTAAGAACTCCCTGCGTATATTTGGTCTTCCGGAACAAGTAAATGAAAATACAGATACCTTAAAGTCATTTGTCAAAAGTAATGTTCTTGATATTGCCTGTCCAGATAAAAGTATTGATCAAAAAGAAATCAAATTTGCAAAGAGATATGGTGAAACTGATAATGATGAACCACGTATGGTGCTTATAAAACTTAGTGATTTCAGCCTGAAATTGAAAATGTTTAACGGTCGTGATGAGCTGAGGGATAACGGAATTCGAATTTCAAATGACCTAACAATAAGACAGCGTACAGTTTTGAAATCATTGAGAGCCAAGGGACAAAAAGCTTATTACAAAGGTGGGCGGCTACAAATAATAACAGATGATACTGATGAAACTCATGATGTATTTAAAACTCGAATATTTAAACGGGGCATGCGCAAAATCTCCAAAAGTGGATCTGATATAAGTATAAACTCAGTAATTGAGAATACAAACCAAAAACATGGAAGTATAAGTACTGATATCTAGGAATCAGGTCAAGGCCCTATACCTACTACCAATCTTAAAAAACTTTCCTTTCTAGAGTGGAATGTAGAAGGCTTATCTAACAAACTGACAGATGCTGATTTCATAAAGTATTGCCAGAAGTTTGATATCATTGGTTTTATTGAAACGTGGGAAACTGATGTGCAGAAAGTGATTCCATATTTTAATGATTTTAAAATATTTATATGTCCAGCCATAAAATCTAAAAGAGGTGGTCGGAATATGGGTGGTGTAATTGTTTTGATTAGGGACTATATGGCTAAATATGTTAAACAAGTTAGCCAGGATTTTCAGTATGGCGTAATATTAGAAATAGATAAACATGTAACTGAGTTTGAGAAGAAACTCTTATATGCGTGTATATATTTTCCACCAGTTGGATCACCTTTCTATGACAATAAGTCAGAGTCTGGACTACAGAGCCTTGAAAATGAAATTATTAATATGGAGAATCTACATGAATTTGACCTTATTTTATGTGGTGATTTTAATGCTCGTACTGCAGAGCTGGATGATTTTGTATTGTCAGACAAAAATGTACCATTATTTCAAGAATATTCTAATATTCTTAATGATACAATTACTACAAACAGAGTGTCCTGTGACAAAGTTATAAATAAACAAGGACAAGAATTAATAGCCTTTTGCAAAACATATGGTGTTTCAATTCTGAATGGGAGGGTTGATAAAGATGCTTATAAAGGTGATTTCACATTTATTGATTCTGTAGGATGTAGCGTTATAGACTATTTTGTTGCATCTAAAGCTATATTTATAAATATGTGTAACTTTAGTGTTGATGCTATGTCTAATTTTAAGCATCTACCTGTAACATGTTCATTATGTACACAAAACAGAAATACAGTGAATGACAATATTTGTCAAGAGAACACTCAATCAGATTCAACTTTCTATAAATTTTATAGCAAAGATGAGGAGCAAAGGTACTATGAAAATATTGAAAATAGTGTTCTTAATGGCGATTTTGATTCACTAGATAGAAAGTTGTCAGACATGTCAGCAGATATAAACGATATCATAACAAATTTGAATGTCTTATTTTAGAAAATTGTAAAGAAATGAAAAGAGTAAAAAAATGTAAAAGACAGTGTAATAAGAATAAATGGTTTGATAATGAGTGTGTAAAAAACAGAAATGTAAAAAATAAATTGTTGAGGAAGTTCCGATATAGTAAAGATGTTAATGATTTGACTTCTTACATAGAAAGTAAAAAAACATTTAATAGAGTTTGTAAAGCAAAGAAACATGAATATTATAGAAATAATCTTAACACTATTACATCATCTGTCCGAGATTCAAAGAAATTTTGGAGTCAAATTAAATCTTCACAGAATATACCAAATACAATTCCTAAAATTGCAACTGCAGATTGGCAAGCACATTTTGAGTCAGTTTTTCTGTCCGGTTTTGAAAATAGCGATGATATCAGTGTTGATGATTATATTGATGAAAATGAAAATTTGGAATTCACTGATGATTCTGAAAATGTATTGTTCAATGGTGAAATTGCTGATGAAGAAATTATTTATGCTGTAAATGAATTGAAGAGAAATAAATCCTCCGCTGGTCTTTTGATACCTGAGCATTTTATTACTACAGTGAATGTATTGTTACCTTATTTGCGCAAACTTTTTAATAGAATTTTTGTGAGTAATGTTTTTCCTGAAAATTGGTCAGTATCTGTCCTAATACCTGTATACAAAAAGGGACCAATAGATAACCCTGACAATTACAGAGGAATAACATTACTACAAATTTTGAGTAAAATATATGTGAGTATTTTAAATAAAAGACTAACATTTTTTACTAATGCTTATAGCAAAATCACAGAAGCACAAGCTGGATTTCGCTCTGGGTACTCAGCAATAGATAATGGTTTTATTTTATATTCACTTGCAAACAAGCATTTATGCAGAAAAGGAAGAAAGCTATATGTTGCTTTTATTGACTTTAAAAAAGCATTTGATAGTGTAGATAGGCCAAAAATGTTCTCTGTCTTGTCAAAATATGGTGTCAAAGGACACCTTCTAGATTCTATAAAAAGTATATGAGCCGTGCCATGAGAAAACCAACATAGTGGGTATGCGACCAGCATGGATCCAGACCAGCCTGCGCATCCGCGCAGTCTGGTCAGGCTCCATGCTGTTCGCTTTTAAAGCCTATTGGAATTGGAGAAACTATTAGCGAACAGCATGGATCCTGACCAGACTGCGCGGATGCGCAGGCTGGTCTGGATCCATGCTGGTCGCATACCCACTATGTTGGTTTTCCCATGGCATGGCTCATATATAATTCAGTTAAGGCCTGTGTAAGAAACAGAACTGTGTGTAGTGACATATTTGACTGCCCTATTGGGCTACGTCAAGGCTGTAATTTAAGCCCTGTTCTTTTTTCATTATTTATAAATGAATTATATGTTGCTATGGATGAAAGTGGCCTCTCTGGTATACAATTAACTCCAGATATGATTCAGATCTTAATGTTACTGTTTGCTGATGATGTTGCTCTAACTGCAGATACAGTAAATTGTCTGCAACAACAGTTAAATATACTATCTAATTATTGTCATGAATGGAAAATGTGTGTAAATATTCAGAAAACAAAAATAATTGTCTTTAAGAACGGTGGGCATCTATCAAGACATGAAAAATGGTTATATAATGGGGAGAAAATCCAAGTAGTTAACGGTTTTTGTTATGTAGGTTTATTTTTTAGCAGTAAACTTTCTATGTATAAAATGTCTGATCATATGGCTTGTAAAGCAAAAAGGATCTTAGTGTCTCTTTTATCATCTTTGAATCATTTAATGCCTATGACGAAAACTACATTTTTTAAGTTGTTTGATGCTAAAATAGCCCCAATATTGTTATATGGATCTGAAATATGGGGTTTAGATTATATGTATGAAATTGAAAAGGTACAAATGTATGCTTGTAAACGGTTTATGTCAGTTCCTCTTAAATCTTGTAATGCAGCTGTTGCTGGTGATTGTGAAAGATATCCTATGCATGTTATAGCATCAAAACGTTGTATAAGGTATTGGCTCAGGATAATAAATATGCCTGATTATAGATATGTTAAGAAATGTTATCAGATGTTATATTATTATGATAGTATTGGTTACCAAAATTGGGTAACGAATGTAAGATTAAATTTATACAGAAATGGATTTGGGTATATTTGGGAAAATCAGAATTGTCAGAACCCTGAATTATTTGTATGCCAGTATGTGCAGCGATTAAAAGATCAATATTTACAAGAATGGTCGGAAGAATGTAATAATAATGCCAAGTTGATCTCTTATAGGCACTTTAAAACAACCTTTATGTATGAACCTTATCTTGATATATTAGATATTAAGAAATATAGATATGCTTTCAGTACTTTGAGAATATCCTCACATCCGCTAATGATTGAACAAGGTCGTTATTTTGGTATAGACAGAGACAGGAGATTTTGTTTTTATTGCAAAAATGTTGTTGAAAATGAATGTCATTTTATATTAGTTTGTCCTTTGTATAAAACACTTCGAGAAAAATACATACCAAAAAATATCTATGAAAATCCAAATGTTCATAAATTTAATATTTTGTTGGCTTCCAAAAATGAAAATATTATTAAAAATACTGCAGTTTATATATATAATGCTTTAAAGTTACGGCTGTCTGAGATAGAGATAGTTTAAATTTTGTGTTGTATGTTTTACATATGCCATAACTATTGTATTTATATTTTGTATAAGTTTTATTTTATGGAAAAGCATTACTTTCATTATAGCCAAGATATTGGTCTTGCCTTGACAAGGCTGATAGTTGGGCATAGTAACAAAGGTACAGATATTAATCTATTCTGTCCATGTCTTTTCTTTATTTCGTTTCGGCAAGATACATGGACAGGCATGTATTGAAGCTTTAAAAAGTTAGAAATTATGTACAAACCTCTTTCTCAAAACAAATGCTTTTTATGACATGAGTGATATAAATAGTTAATATTTACTTCATTATTCCTTATAAGAGTTGTTGTATGTAAATGTTATGTTTGTAAATATGTATATAATGTATATGATTGATGGTGTATGGGCCGGAGGCCTAAATCACAATAAAGATTTGTTTGTTTGTAGTTATTTTTACTCCAATTAATGACTTTCAGAAATACCAAAGAGCTATAATATTAATTTTAGAATAGATAAATATAGATCATCCCCTGTTGCGATTTTTTGTATTTTATACTTCTTTGGAATTACATATTTCATAGATTTACCTGTAAAACATGTAGAATGGAGTAATATTTCATACATTAAAGCGTAATGGTATGATTAAAAAGAAGCACTATTCACCCATAAGTTACTTTTTAGACTGAGTGGTCACACAAACATTAATAATTTCTAGTCTGTATAACTTCTGGCCGCAGGAAATGTTTCGACTTGTAATGTACATAGTTCATCACCGACTGATAATTTTAGAACTTAATTATAAACTCCAGCATCTGCCACTGGAAATCAAAATAAAACTGATCTACTGACTTGGTGTCATCAAGAATTGACTGTAGCCGAAGACATCACACTGTCGACAGAAAAATGAATTCAATGCGCTGAGCACTTTTAGCATCACCAGCACCCTTCACTCTTTTCTTTTATTCTTTGTTTAGTAACAAAAATGTCATCAAACTACAAACTTTTCCCAAGTGAAACATAATTAATACCCAAAAGTCGTTCAACTATGTTCAAATAGGATTTCGTTTTTTTTCTTGGCCATGAAACAAGCGTTGTCATTCTTTTCTGTTTTATTTTATTTCTCAACATAAAATACATAAATTTTGAGCGTCTTTGATGTAAGGGTTAACTTTACGATAATATTAAACACTTTTTGGAGTTTCTATATTCAATATTTAACATTTAACAGAACATAAAATTTTATAAAAAAGATCCTGAGTTTATAATTATCCACATACACTATTTCACATTTACATTTAAACCGTTGATTCATAAATGGGCTCAGTATCATACACTTCAAGAAAATAACAACATCTCGAGGGGTGAATGCGACAAAGTGATAAGTGCATTTCATGAAATTTTGCAAGAGAATGAAAAACATTTCTTTTGCTTTATAATCGGGAGCTACTTTTATATTATTCTTTTTAAATCTGCTTGAAAGCAACTATACTTGTAAATTTTAAAGGAATCTCTGGCAGAAAAGAAATTTTAATCAAAATGTCATTTTGAACTTTTTCATACTCCACAATAGACGACAATTTGCAAATAAGTGCGACAAAATTCTAAGTGATTTTATATTTCATTATGAAAGGGACATGAAACTCACCATTTTGTACCCAATTTTGTGTAGTGTTTGAAATCATTGAATAAAATTAATCTTATGAAAACCAGGTCACTTAAAACTTTATCGCAGTCATTTTTGTTTACTTCTAGAAAAACTTTGTGAGCTTGAAAAAAGTCTTAAATGACATTATAAGTAAGCCCCTAAAAATGTATATGTCATCCAAAGTTTTGTTGAGCTTATTTTTCTTTTGAAGGAAATATTTTTCATGTATCTACAAAAAACAACATGGTGTTTGATTTCTTGACTCAAGAAGTGGGCCTTTTAATTTCTTTCACAGTAATCAAAAGCAGTGTTCATTGTACAGACCATTGCATACCTATTGAAACCTGCTTTATCTGCTGATTATCTTTTCAACGATACATGAAAATATTTGTAACACTAAATACAGAAACATCACATACTTGTTTTCCATTTTATTTCTTTAAAGGTTGTCAAGCTTCAGCGATTTCTCAAACTCACAATTACACTGAACAAGAATGGCTAACCAACACAATGTATCTTTATAAATTAGATTATTTGGCTTAGTTAGTGTATCAGTTTTAGGACAATTATAAAAACTGTATTTCAGACTAGATATTTTCCTAAAAGTCTAACAATCATTCTAATATGACTAGCAATGCATTAATCATCACGTAATTATGTTAATTCATGTCAACGTGGTATTTAGCGCCATGTATGCATCTAGAAATAGTGCTTTCAAATTTGATCCAATATTTTACTTAATAGCATGTTTGAAACGAAATGTAACATTTCACAACTGTCAATAATTTTGTACACGGATACTAATCTGGTTATTCGCTTTACAGAATAATTTGCCATCATTTTTGCCCAAATTGAAGTCTTCCGCAAGATATATTACCATTTCCAGTCCTGGTGTGTATAAACAAAGGAGCTTGACGACCTACCATATGGCGCCATGCATACACGAGAAAACAGTTCCATCATATTGATCTAAATTTTCCTACAAAGACATATTAGAAAGGAAATTTTCTATAGCAAAATTACTTATACAATCCGGCGATTATAACTCATTCGAAATAATTTATTACGCCTGATGTATAACCGCCCATCATGCATAAACAGTGTTAAAACACAGCTTTGGTTTAAATTATTTCTTGATTACTGTATCACTAGAATTAAATATTTCTACTGTTACAATGAAAAAAGCAAAAAGCTTAAATTATCATGCATTTTCCTATTCTGAAGTAAGAAAATAGAAAAAAGTGGAAACTTCACAGGTCGCCCAACACGACAACGACGAAAATGTTGCAGGCTCGGTTTGATTGAGCCTGTTCATGGACGGTGGTGGAAATGCATGCTACCGTCCACGCCCTCTAGCCCCGGGTTGAGAAGAACTCAACATTTACACATGTTAAAAGTACAAAAAGCAATTAGAGACGTTCAGTACAGAAAACCACACAAAAACAGTGTTTAAATTAGTTTTTGCCCAATGAATCTTTAATACTCCATTACTTATTGAAAAATATATATATAAGTTGGGTAGCTTGTTTCACAATCAAGCCTCTAAAAACATCAGTATAATTAAATAACTTAACCTGATTATATAATTCCTTACAGCTAATGAACTATATTAGGAACGGAGTTAACGTAAGTCTACTCCACATTGCCATTGCTGTGCAGTGCAGGCCGTGCATACTAATAACAAACACTTAGTCTATAAATCAGACCTTCATTGTATAACATAGATTCCACTTTAATATTAGGTGTAAGTGTTTCTTCAAGATATATTAATGATTTTGAGTTTTTATTTTTTCCAAAGGTGTACTTTATTTTCAGTGTAGAAATGTCAATCAATTTCTCTGTGATATACAGGCGTTAACCGACTTTCACTTTAGATGACACCGAACCTTTTCATTATAATTGAACTATGATTCCAAAGATTTCATTACATGTTCAGTGAAACTTTCCAAATATCACTATAATTATACACCACAGTTAACCAACAATGAGATAAGCTGTTTGTATTCCTAATAGTTTGCTGAAAGCCAACAGGTGCCCGTCCAGTCCTGGTGCATATGGGGGCCGGCCCCTCAAAAAATGAGTCAAAACACTGTTTTAATCCTAAAAGAATAAAAAAAAAGAAAAAGATTTTTTCCCTTTATACACTTACATGGAATTCCATGTAAAAGTAGTTCGGTGCGAGAAAGTGCCAAGTGACATAAGTCACTTATCATTGTGTCGCATTCAAATTGTATATTTTCACTTAGTACATTTTGACCATTTTGTTATAAATTCATTTAATTACTTGCTATAAAATTGATGTTTTACAGGACATGAGCAAGGTCATAAACAATTGATATATGAAAAAAGTGATTTGTTTTCAAAAAATGTCACTTAGCACTGTGTCGCATTTACCCCTCTGGCATTTTCCCAAATGGCCATAATCAGATTGGTAATGAGAACGTGTGATTAGGTGGGATAGTTAATTGCTTTACAATTGAGAGGATACTGAGTATTTAACATTTTACAGTAGTAATCAAGGGTTACATTTGCCAACTTCCACCAGGCTGTATGGTTCAGCCATCTGATAAAATTGTGCTATTTTAGAGGCTTAAATTTTTCACATAAAATGTTTCCAGTCTTTATATAAAAAATAACATTGCAGCCAGGGAGCCAGGCTACTTTAACGGAAATGCTGCATGAGTAGGAGCGCAATAACATTTCGCTTAGGAACGAGTGCATATCTCTCAATGCAAATCTGACTACCTTCTTATTACATACATATCTACACATGTTAAGCCTTTAAAATTACCTTGTTAAATTTCTATATTTAACTTGCCCATCTGTTAATTTCGACAGGACCAATAATTGTTAAAAGGGATACTTATCAAAAAGGCTTTGCCTGAATAGCGAACAGTGCAGATCATGCTAAGGACGTGCAGGCTGATCATTATCTACTCTAGTCGCAACGGCAGAATAAATCGTGCCTAGCATGGTAAGGGTTAATATTACATGATATTGTGAATTTGTTCTTAAGCATGAATGATATTAACAATACTGACGTAAATAAAAATAGAACGCAACGATACAGTAAAATGTCATAATGCATCCGATAAGGAATGCAAACGTCAATATCGAAAAATGTTGACATTTCAGGTTAACTTAACGTTGAGTAATATGAGAAAATTAAACGCATTGTCGTATATTTGTTGTACAAAAATTGTCTTGTATGAAGGGAGCAGCCATGAGTCTTGAACTCACGTCCTTTTAATTGAACGCTCAATACTCAATACTATTACCGGTAGGCCATTACTCTCATTTATTAATATATATAAATATTTTTAGACACAATATAACTAGATGAACATGTAAGTGGAAAGAATATTATTATAAAGCTGCAAATTGTATGTTATAGCTTTATAATTAGATGATATAGAAAAGCGCTTCTTCCACTTATACTGCCATAGCAGCAAAATGTGGTATTAGAAATTCTTTCTTAATTCAATAAAACCTTCTGATGTGTTAATCAAATAATAACAACTGTTATACTGAGACGATATACACTCAGCAACAGTTCGAACTCAACACATTTGAAACATGAATATTTTTCTTGCTGTAGCCAGTAATATACCTATATTTCGTCTGCTGAGTACCTACGTATCGTCCTACAGATAAGCGATATCATTTTAAACCAAATACCTTTTCCTGCGTTGCTTTCCACTGTGCACTTGCATTACGTGTATTTCATGTTTAAATATATATCAGTCGCTCTACGTGGTCCAAAATATGTTTAAATAAAACCTGTATGATCAGTCCACAGTGAAAAACATAAAAGGTTGTTGTTTCCACAAGTATGCAGCGGTTGACATTAGATGAGAGAGGGTGCGCCGTCAAAATGGTCCACAGTGGCATATCAAACCGAGAGGTACACGCTTTAACAACATATTTTATATGAAATAATATTCGGAAACTAGTTGAAAAGAAAACAACACCCATGTGTTATCGTGTTGTTTAAGTCTCTACTTGAACCGCATTGAACACTTGTGAGATGAACTTGGGCAAAGAGTCAGAAGTCTGAGACAACTTTCCTTGCAATCTCCTCGAACTACAAAATGCTGTTGTAAGATCATGGAATGCTGTTCCACAGGGGCGTATCCGAACGTTCATTCTATCCATGCGTTTCAGGTGTACAGGCGTTATTAATGCTGTCGGAGTGCACACGAGATACTAAGAACTCTGGTTATGTGACTTTTCATTTTGGGGTTGTACTGTTCTAATAGTTTACACTTCAATGAAATTGCAATTTAATGCAACTGATTTTTGAATTATTTTTAATCAATATTTGTTCTATATAGTGTCCTAACTTTATTGAAATATGTTCAAACTTTTGCGAGACATATCTAAAATTGTAGGTGTGGAGTTAAAACTTCTGCTGAGTATAGCAATAACGGACATTATTTAATACTTTTAAAAACTCCGATAGCAACATAATAAACTAGATTGCAAGAAAATGCTAGATAAACTTTGAAACTAATAAGATTTTTAGATGCATACATGTTAATAATGATGGAAAAGCATAAGAAAATCAAATTTTAGTGATGTATACATGTAAAGTATATACTTAAAATGGTTATGACACATATGTGCGTTCACTTACGACTCTCCATTCTATTTTCATTAGATACTCAATAAAAATATCTAATAAGATTTTAAAGTTACAATTGCGGTTGTAAGTTGCATCAATATGTCAACCTCCATAAATCAATGCTAGTGATGCGATCAAGAGAGTTTAAATTTACTTATGCGTTTGTAATAATTAACTGGATGTCAAAGTCTTCCATTAAGGGCATCATATCACAAACACGACCGAACTTTTCTGATTTTCGATAAAAATATAAATATATCATAGTAACATGCTTTAGTCAACTTCAGACAATGATGTTTCTGCTGTAAATTTTATTTAATTGAAACGCTATTACATATATTGTATATATGCAATCTCTCTCTCTCTCTCTCTCTCTCTCTCTCTCTCTCTCTCTCTCTCTCTCTCTCTGTATATATATATTTTCCCGTTATATATATATGAATAAAGATGCCTTTATTTTTCACATATTTAATAATTCTAATCCAGTTTATTAATATAAAATAGTTTAACTCGACCGGTTTCAACCTTTTACGGGATCTTCAGGAGTAAAACTGTACTGTTCACGTTGGTAACATCGCTTGATAACGACGTCGCTTCAATGTAATAAGGGACGTTACTCTTTTGAGTTTTTTCAAGGGACGTCACTATGTCTTTATTGATGCATTATTTTGCATTCAGTTCTGGATAAAAAGTTTAAATTTATAGTTTTCTTCTCTCCATCTTTTGGATATATTTGTTTCTTGTAATTTATAAGTTGGCATAATCATGAACTTTTTAACCAATTCCTTTGAGCATTCTGCGAGATGACGACTGACTGGCAGAAGAGCGAGTTTCGGATTCCTTATATGTTGTTTGTGAAGATTTACTCGATTTCTCAAATTAGACTTTTCTCCAGTATAGTCTTTTGAAGATCCAGAACATTTTATAGCATATATGACATTTTGTACTTCGCAAGTGCCGAAACATTCTATATTGAATTGACGACCATTTCGGAAGTGATACTTATTTCCTTCTATCAGTAAATTACACAGTCCATTTTTTTTCTTTCCACACTGCTTTATTTCTTTACATGCAAAATGCTATAGAAATATTGAGCTGCGAAAAGTTCAACAATAATTTAGTGTCCTCAATATACAAGATTTCTAGTTTTGTAATGTTAGATCGTATGAAAAATATAAATTATTATTTATGAATCTAAAGTAAGCATACTTGATCAATTGATCCCAATGAGATTCTTTTCTATTTGAAAACGCAACGTTCTATTGTTTGGATTTTCCAATGATACTATACTGAGCTATGAGAATGATCATGTTTCATAATTTGCAACATCACAAAATCATTATTAGTAGTTTTTTTTTTTTTTTTTTTTTTTTTTTGTTTCAAACGTGATCATGGTTTGACATCTGAGTTCAAATAACCCAGTACCCTCGCTGAAAATTCTGAGAAAGCTTGATAAGAAAATCTGTGCTGCCACCCTATGCTCCAATCCCGCGGACACAAATCATACAAAGAAATCTAAGTCAATTTGCAGGCTTATTGGCGAAATTGTCTCCCTTGAAAACAGCTTATCGAGTGTATCGATTAGCCAGTATCGATCAATTTACGCCTATTGAAATATAGAAGGGAAAAATCTTTAACACATCAAATGACATCAAAAGCATTATCTGACAACATTTATTAAGTTATTGAAGTAATCTGCAATAGTTGCACTTTCTTTCAATATAAATTTTAATAAAATAAGATATGATCTTCTTGCTTCCCTAAGCGTTTGAAATAAGTTACTATTTTTGATCCAGAGTTCTATTGAACTCTGTAGGAAATGACAGATTTTAAGCTCGTCTCACAACATTTATTAAGTTATTGAAGTAAAGTAGAAATGTTAATTTTTCTTTCAGTGAGTTTATATTTAAGTTATTTTTATGTCTTCTTGCTTCCCTAAACGTTTGAATATCACTGATTTTACTAATTTGGAAAATTTTTCCCGTCTTAGTACACGTGTACTGATGACACTGGATAAACAGGTACAATTCTCTGAATTAGATATCTAATTCCGTGTTTGTCAGATTAAATAAAACATGTCATTTTGAATTACAAGTTAAAATATAAAATATTTTATTTTTAATCAATTTAAATACTAATTTTCTCCAACTCTACTACAATTATTCATTGTATAAGGAAGCCTTAAATGTAGCATAATGTTATGCAATAAATATTAATTAACATTATATATCAATAGACAATACTTGGGAAATAATACATATATAGTGACTATATGATATCATACATTTTGTATCTGATGTTTAAATGCACCTTATATTTCAAATGTTATAGATTTTGTAGTACATAGTTACTTAATATATTTTTCATTGCTATGTTTATTTTCATTTCCATGCCAATTCTACCATATTAAAATCAAGTCTTAACTTGGCTTGTACAATCTTTATACCTTGTGACATAACTAATTGATACTTCTATCCCTTAATTGAGACAATTTAATATTTGATGTAACATTTAATACAACCAACATAGTCTGGATAAAATAAACTAATTTTGACTTGTACCATCTGTCAACTCTGTGTATTAACTGGACAAAACACTTTTGTCATATCAGACACTTTAAATTGTCACCTACACTCAAATTACTTTTCAGAATTAGATACATTGTCATTTTATATGTTTTCTATGTATTTTTATGATAATTGGGCAAAGCAGGCTAGCTTAAACTGGACTTTGTTAGGTAATACTGATGAAATCATTTGTAAAATGTGACACATAAAATTATGTCATAAAATTGTCAAAACAGTTCTTTTAGGACCTAAGTCCACTCTGTAAAACAGTTTTTCATTGGCTAGAAACTTAAGTCCAAAATTCTCTTAATAAATTTAATTGGCAAATGAAATAAGTCCGCCTACACCTTGATTGGCACCTCGGAAACTACAAAATGCGAGATGGTAAGTGGAAGTCACAACAACCTTCGTGACGGAAATAAAGAGTATTGCACTTATCATCTCGTCATTATTATTACAGGTATGTGCATTATATGTTATTCTCTATTTTTTACAGTTTTCATATGTTTCTTGTTAAGGACTTCAGCCTTAAACACACTGCTTATATTTTACTACTTTGGCATTTTTTATGAATACCTTAAGAGAAACTTTTATTCTGTACTGTTGTTTATTTATATTTTAAGAAGTAAAATTCTTTGTCATAAAATAATGATGAAAACTCTTTTCTTGGCATAAGAATGAATAGTAACATGCTATATTGTTATAGTTGTACATTCTGATGTGTGTATGTTCATGAGTGTTTAATTCTTTATATTACAGTTTTCTTTCATATTGATTTAAGTTCAACTTTTTTTTCATTTCATGAATTTTAGTAAAATAGATTTTGGCATTACCATATTTGAGTTTTACATCCGTGAGATTAAATAATTGCATTGGTAAATCTTGGAATTATAGTCCTAGTACCTCTTGCTTTACTAAGTGAGTGTTCATGTTTGAATGTTTAGACTTTGCTTTTTCCCCACAGCAAACATTTTTGAGTAGAGATTTTTCTATAAAAATTCTGTAAAATTAAGTAGAATATTGTTTAGTATAAATCCTTATTAGAATATTTTAAGTAATGCCATGATCTAGACTATTTTATTGTTAACATATGTTTATTATATGCTACATATGATATCGGTATGTAATATATGTTTGTTACACAACAACCTTCGTGACGGAAATAAAGAGTATTGCACTTATCATCTCGTCATTATTATTACAGAGATACACGCAAAAATATACTCCAGCAACGCACGGTGTAAAAATTGCATTAAAACATAATATTCATAACATGAAGTTGATTAGCATATAGAACTACATGTTAAACTTGAATATTGTACATGTAAAAAGAACACATGGGCATTGAAAGTAATATTTAGTTTAAAATATACATTTGCAGTTAACTCTTTTTTCGAGTTCCCTCTTTTTCATATACTTCATTTATAAGCAATGGGAAAATATGAAAATATACTATTCGGCTGCAGTTATTGTAATTGTTGCATATCTGTACACGATAAAATCCAATCAAGTATCACCTTCGCATTGGCATATAAATGCTGTTATCTCGAATTTCTGTATATTATGGTAATTTATTGGATTAGTGTCTGATTGTCTGACATGCCCCGCGGCTAGGGACAATTATTACGGCTTTTGTCTTAACACCTTTAACTTAAAGATCTAAATTATGGATATGAAGTTACAAATTTTATAATTGATATTACCGTTCAAAATCGAAATTTACATCATTGTAAACTAAAATTCATTTATAGGCCACGGATCCATAATATAAAAAAAAACTTTTTAAATTGAAAAGACACTTTTTTTCAAGGAGACCCGAAATACACATATATTTTGCCCTATATGAAAAATACTTATATAGAAAATTCGCTCAGTACTGGGAATAACATTCTTCCCGACAATTTTGAAACAAAGAGCTAAATATTGTACATTTTATACTTTTTGTTTTGAAACAAATACCACATTTTCACTCAAAATCACCATTTTGAAGAAATTGCAAATATTACGCATATCAGATATATACATGTGCATCGATCTAATTCCGTGTTTGTAAAATTAAATAAACGTATATTTTAAATTACTTGTTTGAATAAATAATCCGTGAATTTAAAAAAAAATATATATATACTTTTTCTAATTCATTAACTTTAAATTAATGATTCACATATATTTATGCCCTTCAAAGATATAATCAAAAGATTAAACACGTACCTAAAAGTTACGCTGAGTAATGAGAATAACCTTCCCGACTCCCAATTTTGAAACCAAAACCCAATTATCGTTCAAAATCACCAATTTGAAGAAATTACAATGTCATGTTTTCTGCAAATAGCCTCGGGTTATTTACTCCGCTTGTGTAAAAAGTTTCATTCCGTGTCGATGCAATACCCCTAATTAACAAAACCAGTGTAGTGTGTCAAGACTATCAATATAGTTAAAATGGAATAAAGCGAAGCAATCAAATTTAAACAATTTGGCTTATTAATCAAGGGACAGTACTCTTCAAAACACGGTCTAATTTATGGACATGCGAACAAACTCGAGCATCCGCAGGAAAATGTGATATAGTGACATTATTCGGTCAGTCTGGGATGAAATGATGACGCTTGTGATAACGCTGATGAAACTTGCTCTATTTGTTTTCCTGTGTTTATCAGCTTAATTTTCTCCAAACTCAACAACAACTACCTTCTATGAATCACATATTTAGTAAAAATGTCACGGAAAAACAGTTCCTCATCCGGGAATCAAACCTGTGACCTGTTATTTCAATGTGTTTTTGCTCCCTACGCGTAAATAATTTGTTTTATAATAACATATTGTATTGCTAAATTATGTTTCTTACACCTTAGACGCTTATATATGTTTTATATAGTAAATTTATATTGAAATTAACCTGAAAAATAGCATCACACTAAACAGATTTATATAGAGCTTATAAAATAATTACGTTTATTATTCTTGCCACAAGTGGATGGATATAAAAATCCTGTATTACAAACATAAAAATACAGGTGCATTTATGAAAAGTTATTTCATAATCACTTTATGGATGGCAGAGTGTTAGTCCAGATCAAAATTTTCATGGAAGCACGCGCATACGGACTGACAGTGAGATTTTAATATGCCCACCTTCTGAATCATGAAAAGTCTATGCTAAAAGGGGAAATAACTCTGTCAAAATTCAATCAGAGTTACGGGGATTATTTGTCTTGGTGTAGGCTTTCATTGTTAATAACTGTTATAAGTATCAAGTCAAAAGCTTTAATAGTAACAAAGATATTTTACTTGATCAAAACCGTTTAACAACGACGAGGACAAGCGCAATAGCTCTAATTTTTAAATGTATAATACAGCTTCCAGGCAAAAACATTTCCTCAATATATGTGTCCCGCCATGACATTTTTATCCCAAATCACACAAGCCTCGATATCGGTAAAATGACGTTGACGTAGACGTCACATAATAAGATATTTGTTTTCATTAATTTGTTTTTAAAATAACAGCCATCAGTGTTAAAATCAATAATATCGGACGAAGATTTTTAAGTTTAAACGTTTCAACATTTAGTTATCGCACTCTAACAGGAAAGGCCGTACCGGCGACAGTAACCATCAGAGCAAATTAACACCCTTTACAATATTTACAAATTTATTTACATCAGATGATTATTAACAATGAATAGATGATATGAAAAAACCTGATTATAAGAAAGAAAAAAAAATACAGTTCAGTATCTCTAGATACAAAAGTTCTTACAGTTCCATTCTAATCTGACGTGGCACAGTTCTTTAATTTAATTGCGAACTTTAAGTAGCACAAACAATATACGACGTATCTTTAAAACAAGTCCCTTTAAACAGTGAATACGTTGATTCCGTATTGGCTCCCTATGGTGGTAGGTGATTGCATCCCTAAGCTGACTTCAGAGGATAACAAAAATCAGCGTCTTTGCGGTTTACGGCACAACCATGGGACGAAAGCTCTGCGCTGGGAAAATCACATCCAGGCGAGTGAAGACAAGTGAACCTCGAGCATTGTACTTCCGGGTTATGACATCACCAGGTAAAATCGTCTGGCGGAAGAAGCTAAAATATATAACATATGGTAAGCACCATAGCAAAACAAATAAGTCAGGGCATAAAACTGCTCCTTTGGGTACACCATACCTCCGTAGGCTCCCATAAATAATACGTGTTACTTATACAAAATATATGTGCGTCACAAAATACGTCACTAATTACTTCCATTATTACAAAAATTACTTACTTAAAAGACTAAAGATAAAGTATGAAAAAGATATGAAAAGTATATGATGAAACATTATAGATACGGACATGATAAACTGCAGCTATTATTTACAACTACACATTAACAAAATTCAATGTAAATCAAATGTTATTCAAAGTTGGCATCAATATAACATCAAATGCCATACAACAAAACGGACATTGTATGTATATGCTATAGACTGGCACAATATTTCAAATTACAATAATATATTACTTCACAGTACTAGACTTGCCATATAGATTTATACCTAAAAATACAATGCAGTAATGGAGTTCCATAACAACGAAATGTTTGACATATGTTTTTGAAACAGAGTACTTTATAAATATCATGTTACAAATTTCAGTACAAATTTTACATCTTATATAAGCGAAACATTTTAGACTCCTCTTTCCAAATAATTTACAAAAGTCTGAAAAATTTAATAAATTATCCTGACATACCGAAACTAGCTAAAATCACATGCCGAAAAGTAAATGTTACAGGATTAAGCAAAATGAACAAAAAGTTACCCCAAAAAATCGTAATTCAAAAATCATACAAAAATCTAACAGATAAATTTCTTACCTCGATCGAGCATAAATTTCTAGCAAGAAAATAATTCAGACATAGATTCGTCTATAATGTCGGAAGGTGGTGTGCGCAAGGCATATCTAGTCCAGTCTATTTAAAGGGTAATTTCCAGCCAAATACTAAATTTCATGGGATTCACGGCTAAGCCGTGAGCTATGACTATTGTCATTTTCACGGGATTCACGATATAGCCGGGAAATCTGACTACTTTGGCGCGGATTGAAATTGACAATTTAAGGCCCGTTATATTGGTTTTTGGGATAAAAACATAAATTAATGAAGTTTATGAAATATTAACTTTCTTATTACTGAACAGAATTTGATGAAATTTACATGGAAATTTAAGTTATAAAATACAGAAAAACATAAGAGGTATTTTATGCGTGAAATCTGACATTTACCTCAATAACTAAAAAATTTACAAAAAGATGATGCAATACCTGCCTTTACACTACAGACACACGTCCCCCCTTTAAAAGAAAATTTATAATTTTCTTAAATGAAAACAAAATGACATACTGAAAATAGCAAACACACACACACAAAAAAAACACACACTGTCACTATCTGTACACCATATAATATAGCCACCGGTCTACACTCTACTCAAATAATCTGCGCTTACATTTTCTCTACCAGGAATTGCTCTTATACTGATCCGATATGGCTGTAAGGCCAATGCTCATCTCATCAGCCTGGAGTTGCTAAGTTTCGCTTTATTTAAATAAGTGAGCGGCTGATGATCTGTTTCTAATACAAAGTCTTTACCGAACAAATACCGGTGAAACTTAGCTACTGCCCATACTATCGCTAAACACTCCTTCTCTATCACTGAGTACTTTTGCTCCCTAGGTAGCAATTTCCTACTAGCATACGCTACAGGTAATTTCTCTCCATCACTTTCCTGAAGTAATACTGAGCCTAAACCTATATCTGAAGTATCTACTCTCAATATAAAAGTCTGATCTAAATCTGGCAACTTCAAAATAGGCGGACCCATTAAGCTAGCCTTCAAAGTCTGGAAAGCCTTTTCTTGACTTTCACCCCACTCTACAAGATTCGGCTGACCCTTTTTCGTTAAATATGTGAGCGGATTTGCAATGGCGGCAAAATCTGAGATAAACTTAAAAAATATCAATAAAAATACACATACAAAATAAATATCTGCCAATACATTTGAGAAATTGTCTAACAAGTCTACTACTTCCTGCTTACATTCTACTGGTAACTCTGAATTTATCTCTACATCTTTGCACGTTTCTGTACCCTGCTTTATAGGACACAAAACTATATCGTTTTCTACTCTACTTGAAAACTCATCACTACTTGCAATCGGATCTAATCTGTCATAATCTCTCTGATCCTCCTCTACAATAGCTGCTCCAACCTTACTTAATATACCCTTATCTGGTATAGACTTACTATCATCCTTCCTTTCACAGTACTGTTTCAGCATGTTTGCGTGAAAAGTTTTCAACTTTCCGTCTACATATATCCTGTAATCTAGTCTATTTACTATCTCTACTACTACGTAAGGACCCTTCCAATGTAACAACAACTTATTATGTTTCATAGGTAACAATACAAGTACCTTACTACCTGCCTTAAACCTCCTATCTCTAGCCTTCCTATTGTAATACTTCTTGTATCTAGCAATACTTTTTGCTAACTGTTGCTGAGCTATCTTACACGTATTCTCCAACTTTTCTTGCAAATCCATAACATATTGGTAAGTGGTTTTAACCTCATCATTCTCCGTCTTACCAGCCCATAACTCTCTTAGCACAGTTATCGGTCCACGGATTGTTCTACCGTAAAGTAACTCAAAGGGAGAAAATCCCATACTTTCTTGCGGAACTTCACGATAAGCAAACAACATAGCATTCAAATACCTATCCCAATCTCTAGGTCTCTCACTACACATACGCTTCAACATTTGCTTCAAACTACCGTTAAACTTCTCTACTAAACCGTTACGCATAGGGTGATACGGTGTTGTAGTTAACTGCCTTAATGACAATAACCTACTAACTTCTGCCATAAGGTCTGACGTAAATTGCGATCCACAATCGGTAAGCATTTCCTCTGGCACTCCTAATCTACTGTAGATATCTACTAATGCCTCTGCTACTCTCTGTCTCAATACTAGGTAGTGCTATGGCTTCCGGATATCTAGTAGCATAATCTACCATAGTCAAAATGTACCTGTTTTTCCTATCAGTCATAGGTTCGATCGGACCAACGATGTCGACAGCAACTCTCTTAAACGATCAATCAAAGGCATTTTTCCTAACGGAACTTTACTTACTCTACCCTTAGCTATAGTACGTTGACAAATGCTACATGACTGACAGTACCTTCTAACCTCTGCCATTACTCCTGGCCAGTAAAATTCGCCTTATACCCTATCACTAGTTTTCCTTACACCTAAATGGCCTGACAGTAACGAATCATGTGCAACTTTCATCACAGTTTCTCTAAGATATTTAGGTACAATCAACTGTCCACTTTTGTCTAAATTCTGGGCGATATATTCTCTATATAACAATTTATTCCTAATCTCAAAGCTAACTGAACCTTTACCTCTACACTGCTTAATCGTACCTTCCTCAGCCTTCTTTCTACACAAATCTAAAGTGCTATCTTTCTGTTGCTTTTCTAAGAATTCCTCTCTAGATATATCTAAAATCTGAGACGGAACTTTAAGCTTTACTTGCTTCTTAACTTTGGCTTGTGCCCTAGTTTCTACTGCTGACGCCAAACTACTAAACTGAGGTTCTACAGCTCCTCTACATTACCAAATTTTAACATCATTGGTAGGATTATCTACAACCAACGCCTCTACTGTACCCTTCAAATACGGACAGTCGATATTTATTCTAGCTACATCTAGCCTATGTTCACTCCCATCTATGTACTTACATTTACGGGTTTTCTCTACAAACTGACTTGCTTCTACTAAGTCCCGTTTCACTATCACACATGTACAACCTGTATCTCGCATAGCCCTGTATCTCGCATAGCGATTACGTCCCTACCATTACAAGTGCCTGGTTTTGTAGGACATGTACTTACACTAAGCATACCTAACTCCTCAACATCACTGAGTTCTATAATACTATTTCCACTCTCTGATCTACTTGACTTACTCCTATCTCTATCTCTATTTCTTTCTGTACCTCTGCTCCTAGATCGGTCACGGCCTCTAGCTCTATTTCTATTTTCCTTACTATTTCTATTCTCCCCTTTACTACTTTCCTGCTCTACCTCTACCTTTGCTGCTACATTAGCACTATTACCGTACTTTCCACTCCTACAGTAATATGAGCTATGTCCTATACGACCACAATTAGTACACTTCAGTACACCAAAGGGTTGATAACCTCTACCTCTATTAGCAACATTGCTACTACCTCTATTACTAGTGCCTACATTACGACTACAAGGATACTGTCTCTGAGATATTTCATATGGTTTATGGTTCCGGACCTTATTGGTTCGATTCACGACATACGTGGGACCTCCACGAGTCTTTGCAAACAAATCTGCATCTTCTGCTACATCCCTAGCTTTAACTAACCTCTTACTACTCAAATTCTGGTATAGTTCTCTATTACAGACATCTAAAAATTGGTCCCTAAGAATAAAATCTAACAATCCTTCGTACGTTTTCTCTACCTTACTCAATCTAAGCCAACCATCTAAATATCTACTTATTCTGGCTATAAACATCACAAAGGTCTCATTATCACGAAGCCTCTCAGTTCTAAACTTTTTCTTATAGCCATCGTCAGTGAGTTCGAACTGACGTAGCAAAGCGGCTTTCAGTTTATCATAATCCTTCCTTTCTTCTAACGGAAGCCTATCAAAAACCTCTCTTGCCGTACCCTTTAGAAGGAACGGTAAGTTTAGTGACCATATCTCTTTATCCCAATCCTGCGCAACAGCGTACGTTTCGTACACGTTTAAGTACGCATCCATGGAATCAATCTTCTCATCAAAGGGAGACATCTTAACCTTTACCTTTTATTTACTCATCTTTTCTAAGTCTGTCTTAAACTTATGCTCTGATTCTAATTTCCTACTTTCTGCTTCCCCCTTCTCTGTTTCTAACTTCCTAGCTAACAATAACTTCTCCTTTTCCATTTCTAACTTATCCTGTTCTAACTTACGTCCGTATTCTAACTAATCTAATTATAACTTACGTTCATACTCTATCTTTTCCTTCTGCAACCTAGCCTCTAACTCTAATCTTTCCTTCTCAGATTCTAAACTTCTTCGTCGTTCATATTCTATCTTTTCTTTCTGCAACCTAGCTTCTAATCTATCTTTCTCTGCTTCTAACCTATCTTTCTCTGCCTCTGCTCTTAATTTCTCTGCCTCTAATATATCTTTCTCTGCCTCTAATCTATCTTTCTCCGCCTCTAATCTACTATGTCTTCCTCACGTTCCCTAGCCTGCTCTTCCTTAACAAAGTTACGTAACTCCTCTCCTTCATAACCTAACTCCTGTCCTACCTTCGTTAACTCTACTACACTAGTCATGTTTAAATGATTACACTATGTTAACACTATACAATACTACGCACTACAGCTACTATAACAACCTGAGACACTAAATAAACAATCGTGAGGGAATACTAGATTACACTAGTTTACACTAAGGCTCTACAGTTACCACTGAAGCCAAAACAAAATACTATACTCTACGTATATACTACACAAAACGTCCTCACTAAAATAATACCCTAAGTTGCGCAACAGTACTATGTGTCAATCAAGGTTGCATAGGCAACAATCAACAATGTACAGTGACAGTAGGCTGTAACAATAACCTAGCCTTATCAAATATCAATCAACTGTAACTAGTGTTAACACTTTAGTGTAACAAATAAACAAAAATAAATCAAAGTGCTTTATCCTAAGATAAAGTATAGGTATAACACAACTGTGTAGCACTAAAACTTAAAAGTAGGTAAAAGTATATGCCAGTAAACAAGCTTGCTAACACACAAATTAAAATACTGTATCTAGTATGTATACAGTACACTAATACATATTATGATCACTGGGAGAAGTAGGGCGACGCACAATTAAGAGTGAGTAGGATAACTCTCCTTGTCACGGGCGGTCACTCTCAGCACAGATATATGGTGGCTTAATCATAGAGTGACACAAAATAAACCCAAAAGAAAAATAAAAGGAACGAACTCACCCCAGAATCCAAGTGTCGTATACAACTGTCTATCAGTCTGTGACCAATGAAGCTGGTTAGCTGAAGCTATGGATCTGTCTTGTCTTGTCTGAGGTAAGACGTAACTCTGAAAAATGAATAAAACTATTATATGTGTAACAATAGACCAAAAAAAAGAGAATCTTTACAATTATTGCTGCAGTTAAATGGGTGTAAATAATGTTCGAATAGCTACTGTGTCTGGTCGACCAATCCCACTTCTGACACCATTGTGACAGGAAAGGCCGTACCGGCGACAGTAACCATCAGAACAGATCAACACCCTTTACAATATTTACAAATTTATTTACATAAGATGATTATTAACAATGCATAGATGATATGAAAAAAAAAACTGATTATAAGAAAGAAAAATAAATCAAAGTACAGTATCTCCGGATACAAAAGATCTTACAGTTCCATTCTAAAGAGACGTGTCACAGTTCCTTAATTTAATTGCGAACTTTAAGTAGCACAAACAATATTAAAACGTATCTTGAAATAAAGTCCCTTTAAACCGTGAATGCGTGATTCCGTATTGGCTCCCTATGGTGGTAGGTGATTGCATCCCTGAGCTGACTTCAGAAGATAACAAAAATCAGCGTCTTTGCGGTTTACGGCACAACCATGGGACGAAAGCTCTGCGCTGGGAATATCACATCCAGGCGAGTGAAGACAAGTGAACCTCGGGCATTGTACTTCCGGGTTATGACATCACCAGGTAAAATCGTCTGGCGGAAGAAGCTAAAATATATAACATATGGTAAGCACCATAGCAAAACAAATAAGTCAGTGCATAAAACTGCTCCTTTGGTTACACCATACCTCCGTAGGCTCCCATAAATAATACGTGCTACTTATACAAAAATATGTGCTACTAAGTTCAGACGTCACATGATTAAAATACGTCACTAATTACTTCCATTATTACAAAAATTACTTACTTAAAAGACAAAAGTTAAAGTATGAAAAAGATATGAAAAGTATATGATGAAACATTATAGTAATGGAAATGATAAACTGCAGCCATTATTTACAACTACAAATTAACAAAATTCAATGTAAATCAAACGTTAAATGATAGTTGGCATCCATATAATATCTAATGCCATACACAGCAACGGACATTAATTAGATGTGCTATAGACTGGCACACAATTACAAATTACAATAATATATTACATACATGGTACTAGACTTGCCATATAGATTTATACATAACAATACAATGCAGTTATGGCGTTCCATAACAACGAAATGTTTGACATAAGTTTTTGAAACAGTGCTTTACAATTATCACGATACAAATTTCAGTATAAATTTAACATCTTATATAAACGAAACGTTTTAGATTCCTTTTTCTAAATAATTTACAAAAGTCTGAAAAATTTAATAAATCATCCTGACATACCGAAACTAGCCAAAATCATATGCCGAAAAGTAAATGTTACAGAATTCTGTAGAATGCACAAAAATTTACCAAATAAAAATCGTAATGCAAAAATCATACAAAAATCTAACAAATAAATTTCTTACCTCGATCGAGCATAAATTTCTAGCAAGAAAAATTAATCAGACATAGATTCGTCTATAATGTCGGAAGGTGGTGTGCCCAAGGCATATCTAGTCCAGTGTATTTAAAGGGTAATGTCCCGCCAAATATTAAATTTCATGGGATTCACGGCCTATGCGTAAACTCTTGTCTATTTGTATTTCCACGGGGTTCACGATATAGCCGGGGAACCTAACTACCTTGGCGCGGATTTAAATTGACAATTTGAGGCCCATTATAGTGGTTTTGGGGATAAAAACATAAATTACTGAAATTTATAAAATATCAACTTTCTTATTACTGAACCGAATTTAATGAAATTTACGTGGAAATTTTAGTTATGAAATACAGAAAAATATGAGAGGTATTTCATGCGTGAAATCTGACATTTACCTCAATAACTCAAAAATTTACAAAAAGATGATGCTATACCTGCATTTACACTACAGATAAAATAAGGCCCGTATGTCAATTTGTGACAACCTGAAACAAACTTCAGATGAAATGTATATTAAACAGTATTTCACAAAAAGTCATGCAAACATTTTAATAAAACGATCATTCACAACGTTTTGTTGTCTCATTAGGTGTCGGATGTCAAATCAACACCATATATTTTGCCTACTTTCAGATATTTCAACTAAAACTATTTTCATCTGAGTATGGCTTTAAGCAATTACAATAGAACAGCAGAGCATGCAGTATACTGCAGCTTATTAGAATTGTAACCGTTTTTTGTTTTTTTTTTGTAGTTCATCTTTATAATATCTGTGTGTGTTTGTGCCCTATTTTCGTAAGTTAGTTAATTGCAATACTGTGGCTTATCAGAATTTCACTAACAGCGACATATCCCAGATTTTCCGACTTTTTGTACCTTATTGGAATTTGGATAGCAACGTCAACTCTCAGTTTCTCTTTAGTCCGATTTCTGACTATTATTTTCGAAGCTTTTATGAACTTGGATAGCAACGACACAACTCATGTTCTCTTAATTAGGATTTGAGACAGTTTAACGTTTTAGGCTTATCTGAATTCGCATAGCCACTCAAACATATACTATTTATATCGTCCGTTTGATGTTTGCGTACAAAACTAATATTCTCTTAATTATCAAAACTTTGATAGCAGTAAAACACAGTTTTACTCTATCCGATTTTAGATAGCAAATATTATTTTTGGTACCTTATCGGAATTTGGATAGCAACGTCAACGCTCAGTTTCACTTTATTCCGAATTCTGACTGTCAATTTTTAACGCTTGTCTGAATTTGAAAGCAACGTCAAAAATCAAGTTTTTCTTAAGTAGGACTTGAGATTGTTTTACGATTAAGGCTGATCTGAATTCGGATAGCAACTTTAATATACACTATCTATTTTGTCCATATGATGTTCACGCACAAATTGATATTCTCTTAGTTATCAGAAATCGTACAGTATATATTCGTTATGGATAGTATAGCATAACGAGTATTGGAATTAACCCGTCAGTCTTGCATATTTTTCCTATGTATTTAAATAGAATGAAAATTATCTGAAATTTGCGTGTTATCCGACTTCAGATAATGCAGGTCTTTTCAAAAATGTTGATAAAAGCGAATCATGCTTAGATGAATATGTTTCCTGATAAAGGTATTTTCCTTGTATTATATTAATAACTATAAAAAATATGAAACATTTGCTTGTTCTTTTGTGATTTTCTGTTCTCGATAAATCAAACATTTTAACATTTGGAAACTTTCAGATACAAATGGAACCTGGTTATTTTTATGTTTACTGCTGTTTAATGCTTGTATGTTTCTTGGTTAGTATTGAGGATCAATAAATTGTGTTAAATATTGGTATCTTTTTAATGATTTATTACTTTAAGGAATTTAAAGGAATCCAAAGACCAAAAGTCATTTTTCTGTTGCAAAGATAATGCTTGCCTTTCAATGTGATCATAATTTAGCCAAGGTAGGGGTATGTGAAAACTTATGCGACAAATCGTTATGTACTTAAATTTAGATACAGTTCTGTATCAGTCCGTAACGGCATCTAGTTACTGACAAAATAACTTCCGACTTTCGCTTAATAATAATTGCAGTTTTTGGGCGTAATATAAGTGAAAAGCCTCCTGGTTGATTAAGACAGAACAGGCGATTTTCAACATGTTCTGCCATCATAAGCCATCATCCGCCATCAAGTAAATAGAATGTTAATTTCTGTCCACCGTTTTTTTTTATAATGCCATTTAAAAACCAAAACAGTCGATATGTGTCTTGAAATGCGATGTATGAAATCTGTTCGATGTATTTCCACTATAAACAATCAGTGATTACCAAAACTTTACAGAAGTAAAAGTGAAATGTTACTCTGACAGTTGGCGTTAAATCGGCATTGTTTGTACCCGTATATTCTAAGATTTCGAAATATTTGCCTCCAGCCATATTTACAATCTGTCAATTAATTATTGCAAAGATTTGTATATGACAATATATATGTATATATTGGGAGAGAGAGAGAAAGAGAGAGAGAGAGAGAGATTTTATTTTTTCAAATGTACCAAGTACAGTTATAATCAGTGAAGGGCGATTATAAAAGTTGTTGACAGGGTAACCCGAGAAAAACGTATTTAAACAATATATTGTACAATAATTATATGTCCATTTCTACTTAATAAATAAAAAGAATAAAATGCAAATTTGATGTCAAATTATTTCCTGCTAAAGTTATAACAGCTTGTTAAACAAATAAATACAATTCCAAAATTTATTAACTTGCTGCATTCAATAAATATATTTACACAGAAATAAACAAACAATCTTTACAAACAATCAACCTGTCAATCACATGTTCTGCTGTACTGTCTACTTAAAATTTTCCCTACAGTTTTAAAGAAAAAAAATAAATAAAAAATTGCTATAAACTACGTTCCCTTACATTATTGCAAAGCATCAAAACGTAGATATGTAACAGTTCTTTCAAAATGGTGACTTTTGAAGAGGTACTGATTTAGCCGAAGTGTAGACCCATTATGCAGTCCTTTTCCGAATTGTTTGATTTCTTTATTTCAAAATCTGGGGCCTACCGTTAAATAACTTCATTACCAATAATAGATCTTTGCTAAATCATCCTTCCTTCTTCCTTCAAAACCCAAGATTAAGTCCTGCACACTACTGCACAATATTGCACCCCAATCATCAGCCCCCCCCCCCCCCCCCCCACACACGCGAATAAGGGTTATTAAATCCGTGTCTCTTACCTCGCTACATAGAACATATTTCTTAAAGTTCCATAAGGAAATTTGAAAAATATCTTCTGTGACGAAATCTACAACACAACTATTTTACATATAGCACTAACGCCAAACAAACTTAAAGTCCTTATCACGTTCCAACGTACATAAAAAGCTGGAAAAAAATGCTCACTTTGTGTTCACTAGGTTTAAGATAGTTTGATGTTATTTAGACACGAACAAATACAATATACACCATTTGTGCGGACGAAAATATCCTTATCAGAAAATATACTTTTTATTCAATAAATTTATATTAACCAACGTTAACTCAACGAGTGTATTGATTTGTTTATGTTTTGCATATACTGACCCCCAATCAAATGATTGTTTTGCTGCAATTCTGAATCCAGCATAGAATAATCGCAAAAGAAGTTTTATTTGATTTTTCATCAAAACATTACCCCATGTATTTTAGTAAACTTAAGTTGCAACTGCTTTCCTTTTATAACATGCTTGAAACTAAAACCAAAATGTACTTCCAAACAAAGTTGCTTAACATTATTGAAAGCTCCCGTTTGGAGGATATCTGATAAGACGTCCCATTCCCATCCTTCTATATCTATCTTCAGAATGTCTATTAATTTCTGAAATGAAATATAATATGTAAATGCGTCATTAAAAACAATCCGTGGTAGCTTATTCTACGAACTGAATAAATGTAAATTTCTCTTAACAAGCATTTTCACAGTTATTATTACGTTTATGTTCAGATAAAAAATGACAATTTATTGATTTCATTCATATTAAAGTGAGATATTCTTTGTTTCTATGATTTTCTATCTGAAACCTATTTAAAGTTACAAAAATGCAATGAGCTTGTAACACATTACATCGCTAACTCAATCGTGAAAGGATGAATAGATGTCGGTTCAAGTTTCTTATAACATTAAAACAAAGCCACACGAAGCGGAATACTTCAGTCTTTCATCTCATAATAATTGTTTGAAGTATTTCCGAAATAAAATGAATGTATTGCATATTATCATGGTTTCACTTACGTCGGTATGGGAAAGCGATTTCTGTATTGAAGAAAGCCTTTGCATCTCCCACGTTTTTCGGAGAGGCAAATCATGATGTATCCGTACCTCTGGCTCTGTTTGAACAAAATCTCTTCCTGAGAGTCCGATAAGATGATAATTTACGAACACAGGTGTTTGTGACTGCACTATTGGTAAACTGAAAGTGGATATGTGCTCCTTCGAAAATACTGTTAAGTTATAATTAATTTTAATTATACATGAGCTATCTTCAACTAAGGCAACATTCATAATTATATTAATAATCAAGTGTTCAAAATGGAAGACTGACTTGAAGAATTGATACAGATTTGTAAACAAATATCTAATATATTGTTTATATTTCATTTTAGACCACTCAAATTTGACCTCCTTGCATTTAACTCGACTGGGCTATAACTATTCATCTACAAGACCATAGAAAAGTGTTTATTCTCCTTTTCTTGCAAGTTTTGGGTATATATGTAAAATACATTCAAGCAGATTGAAGGACATACAAACAACCTCAGGTAAAAAAGTGGATTCAAGTTCCTACTGCCATTATGTTACTAAACGTAAAGTATCACACACCGATGTGTAAAGCTAGCTTAAGATTGTATTTGGGGTACCTGTTACTACACATTGCTAAATAATATCTGCTCAAGTACTCTAATTAAGTAGGAATTTGATATATTGTAAGCTTTATACGACACAGCAATAACGGCATTTCTTTTGAAGCCATTAGGTTCTTAGTCAGCACAAGGGCCCTGTTGCTAGAAACAAAAAATGTTTGAAATACCTCTTTTTCGTGGTATTTTCACGAAACGTTTTATATAGGTAGCTTTACATCAAGAGAACGTCAGACATTTATCTACAGTCACTGTTACTTAAATGTTTAGATTGCATAAGTGATGAGAACTGGGATGATATATGAGGCAAAATGTGTCAAGTGCACGGCTGAACATTCTTAGTTTTGGTGCATCTATTGAAAAAGCTTAGTGTTTCTAGGTTATATCAAGGTAAAGAGTGTGCCTGTATCTGGAATTACTCGATTCAAATTCAATATTATTGTCTCTATCAGTTTAGGTAGACTTGTTGTCACCTGACTTAGTTTGTAGATAGCTTTGATTGAGACAAGGTAGGGATTGTATTTTGGTAACTTACCAAGGACAATTTTACTAAAAAGAAAAACGGTTACCTAGCAGTTATTTTTTTTAGGGATTAGATATAGCGGTCAAACTTGGTGTGTACATAGCTGATATGATGGTTTGTATGTAGTCAGGTTAAGAGCAACGGTGAACGGCACCGGGTAAAATTGGCCAGTTATGTTTTATTTTTAATATTAGTTTAGTGCTTGAATTCACTGTTGAACAAACTATTTTGTGCATTTGTTTTATATTTCAGGTTGAAGAGGTAGATAGCAAAAGTAGAGAACCTGGTTATGTGGCTTTATCGCGTTACATGTATTGATAGTAAACCAAACATTCATATGGCACTGTCTTTCGTGATCTATATAAATATTGATAAAAAAACGATAGTTCAGTAGAATGTCGCAATGTTCAGATACTCGTTAAACATCGAATGAGCTGCAACGTTAGCACCAGTTAGATTTAGGTATACAATAAACTACACAATTTGACAATTCTTACACATTTTGGAAATATTACAGAATAATCTTTAATCACAAGTATTTGATTCCAAGCTAAATGGCAACAATCATTGGCACCTTAACTTAAGGTACAAGTAGATTCTTGAAAAAACACGTATTTAAATATAGTTGCTTGTTTTTCTATAGGAAGCTAAGATCGAATAATGTACGTAAATCTGTGAGCATCATATGCGTCCTTATCTTTCAATTATGAACACTTTAGAATGTAATTATGACGAACATTTTCATGCAGAGTCAAACTACTGTTCAGCACAATAATGTAGGCGCTATCTGACTGGCGTAGGGAGGATCCCATGTAAAATGTTGAAGAAAGACAAAATGGCTGTTATATATTGTGAACCCATTTCTTGATGAAACGTATTTAAATTGTGTTTTCTTAGGAAGAAACATAAAAAGAAACTGTAATTGAAATATTACATGAGTTAATAATGTCGAATCTTTGTTTACTTAACAGCATATTACAAAGTCACCAATATTTTTCAATTCGCAATGGAATAATTTGATGATTAACACTGCATTAGTTTTATTCTATATCATACTATTTAAGTACTTTTGACCTGAAATTCATTAGAAATATTACCTAAAATTAAGTAGCGGGAAGCACTATGTAAATATTTGTTTGAAATGTCATAAATACATTCACTGTGTATCTAAATACTTAGATTATCAAAAAATCTGTTTTTATTTCTTCAATTTGTCGATTTCTTTTAAACACAGATAAATTTAATAAAATACTTGTTTTGAACCAGATGGTAGGTTATCACAAACTTTATAATTTATTTATAAGGACGTTATTTGTTCATTTCATCTAGCATGTTTTAGAAAAATGCCAATATGCTATAAATTATTTTATATATATATCCTTGTTTTTACATTGTCTAATAACTAATTATTCAGCTTCATTTGCTAACAAAGCTTGTTACAATTTGATACCGACTGAACATGAAACTCTGACTCAATCAAAATAACTTTAACATTACGACCTTGATTTCAGCATGCACAGGTGAAAGTAACCTTCTGCTTATCATCCTACTGTAAGTAATACTGCATGAAAACGAAACATTGTTGTTTCAAGATTTAAGATAGAAACCTCATCCTTTGTTTTGTAGTGCCCGCGTACGGTCTGGTACGGCCTACGGGGCGATAGTCTGAACACGGAACACAGCAAGAGTGATTTCCCTTGGCGCGGGCAGCACGAAAAGACGTTGCTAGTGTTGCTAGTCAATATTATTTGGCTATTGTCCAGAACAGCATAAAGTACAGACTGATTCCACCTGGTAAGTTTCTCACAGTTACAATAGTTTATTGACTTAGGTGTCGTCGTAGTACGGGTGTTTTGGTCATACAGAAATATGCTAAATATTTCAGTACTTTATGTACAGATAAACGGTATCTGTAACTTTTTCACCATTCGGTGGCCATTTGGTTCAAGTTTATAACAAAAAAAAAATCAATTGCCCCTCATCATCGTAGCTTCGAAATCTTCATACGAGCGTATTATTCCTGTATGGAAGTCAGACAGATACACTGCGGAATGTCTTTGGTCTTCCTGTACCATTAGAGCCTGGGAAGTTGTCATATGATCTGGAATTATGTTTTTCTGACCTCAATACAGCAGTATAAAACAATTTAACTGTTACAGAATGAATATCTGAGATAACCGTATTGTTTAGTACATACATGCATACGTAATAATAATTTTAATTATAAAAATACAAACTAGTTTCGTCTATCGGCACATCAGTGTACATAAAATGTAACGTGACGTTACTATGGTAATGACGCGACGTCAATATAAAGGGACGTAGTTTTGACGTTATTATCTCAAAGGGGCGTAATAAACTTTGTTATTTAATTATTCAGAATTTAACTGTTACTGTTACCTAATTGCTAACTTATCAGAACATTACAAACTTCTAAATTCATGTATTGTATGTGCGTGCGTCATTGAAAAAAGTCTAATTCATAGCCTTAGTAGGATGAGCCAAGTTGTGACTCTATGAAAAGCGATACATGCCTATAGTCCATAATATCTACACTGTTTAAACACCAAAGATCTAGACAGTCATAAACACTTAAGGATGCTGGATACGTTTCAGGCCAATTTGTTCAACAATTAAGAAATGTTTCGTACTTGCATGTTTGAAGATCTCTAGTATCTATTGCATATAAAAGCAAAAAAAAAGGAAGGTCACCGAACTCCTTTTTATTATATCGGCCATTTTCTACACACTGTCAAGACAAAAGTGAAATTTGAATAACCTGGAAAAATAGGGGGTACATTTCCAAACATCAACTATCTTTATCGGTTGTAAAATAATTGTATATCTAACAATTCAGTTTAAACATACAAATATAAAGTCAGTATGAAAGTTTAATAATTTTCACATAATACTGTAATTCATTTTCACAACACAATATAATTACCCAACCCACTTTTTTCCAATAAGACCAGTACCTGTATCAGTCTAAAGACATATAACTTTATTTCTACAATTAAAATTTTTGAAATATTTTTTGTATTTACTGGGTCTCCAAATTGCTTCATAATAAGGGGAAAAATCGGGGGTCACCGAACATATAAGAGAGATATTCTGTATTTTATCATGAAAGTACCAACGCACTTTTATAAAATCACTAGCTGTTTACTGAAAGAATCACTGTGTAAAAGTCAAATCAAAATAATATAATATATAATATCTGTAAATACCATTTCTTCTGTCAATGGTAAACCTGTTTCCAAACGTTTCCATACACTAAAAGTTTTCATGTTACTAGTATAATCTTTCTATGTATGTTGTTTCGTCAGAATCACCGGATTTTTTCTGTGTCCTTGACTCAGTTTTGTCGACCTCTGTACTCGACTTTGTACTTCTGTTCTGTCACCACCACTAGCATTATTCGTAAAATTTCTTCACTTGACAAATAAACCACTACATATGTATAAACATCAAGATATGTGTGAAGTCTGGAGTACATCTGACATTGTACATACAATATAAAATTCTGGATCATTCATGTATTTTTCAAGAGTATCCTGCAAAAAGCTCAGCAAAAATTTCTCTCAGAACTGATTTATAAATAAATGTTACTTGTCAATCTGTCTGCACATTATTTAACGACCACACATTTGCAGTTGACTCCTCATCACGAACTCTCTCAAGGGCTGCATTGTTGTACTCGCTCTTACTTGGAACTTTACCAATTATAAGAAGGAGAAAGATCAGTCTGTTCTGTTCTTTATTATTTCCTTAGTATCTGTTCTACCAAGACATTTCTCAAACTGTACTCTACTCATATCTGGTACTGAAAATGACATAATCATATCTGGTTATAAAAATTTACAATCACTACAATACGCATTGTTACAGAATACTAACTTGATTACTTATTAAATATTTTAAGATTATGTATACTAGGTCTTTATTAATTAAATCATAAATCATCATGATGAAACATATTTAAGCAAAGTGGTCAATTACTCAAGAAAAGATACAACACTAATTATCTCAAAGATGTACGATTTTAAAATTGTACATCTTTCATATTCAAACATAATTCCACTCCCATATAAATAACAGAGCTTTACCTAGTGAACATAGTGCATCAAGTACTGAAAATAATGTAACCAATATTAATAAAAATAATATCCCATGAATTTGATTAAGCATGACACAAATGAGCCACGCCATGAACAAATCAACATAGTGGCTTTGCGACCAGCATGGATCAAGACCAGCCTGTGCATTCACGCAGTCTGGTCAGGATCAATGATGTTTGCTTTCAAAGCCTATCTCAATTAGAGTTACCGTTTCATAGCGGACAGAATCATTGGAAAAAAATGCGCAGATGCTGGTCGGAAAGGCACTATGTTGGTTTTCTCATGACGCGGCTCAAATTATTTTAACTTTTCAGAAAAGTGTCATCCGTTTTCCATTATGCATTGGAAGCAATTTTTTAATATTCAGGTTTGTGTTCACTTTTTTGGCAGTTGTGTCTGGAATCACTCGCCACTTATCAACTAATTATACCAATTTGGTGCTTGTCAACATGGGTGGTACGTCACTAAGGTAAAAATTTCGAAATAGAACATGTCCTTATCTGTAAGTCAAGAAAGATTTACGAAATCAAGGAATAGCATCGTACACATGATAACATTTTGCTGTACATCTTTCATTTAATTGGTGCTGTATATAACAAAAACATATCGTCGGTTGAGGGTTTGAGAACGAGCTTAAATAATTAATAAACAATTACAGTATCAAATGACAATGCAATATATTTTTACATGACTCACCAGACTTTTGGAAACTGTAAACCATAAATGAACAGGAACAATGCCACATCACTCTGGACAACTTCCACATTCATTCTGGTGCTGTGCTTTTTTGTGTTGATGTCGTATGTATTTCCATGTTGTTTTTTTCAAGGATTTATTTGGATATTTTATGGAAAATGTAGACAAGCTTACTGTCGCTAAACCGGAATCGCCTATTCCGTTGTCCGTCCCGCAAAGCCGTCGCCCCAGGAACCCCGGTCGGCTGGCTCCTGGAGAGAAACCGGTAACCCACTGCTTGTATTGACTGCTTTTTAATTTCTGACTTTTATAGCCACAGTTTAACCGTCACAATATAAATCAAACTGTATACGTCGGATTAGTTCGACTAACAAATTATGCACCATGTCCAAATGTGGTTTTCTTGAGGATGTTGTGAAGATGCAGCTGCTGATTTCATTTATTGCAACGTTTAAGCTGCCTTGACAAGTTGTCCAATTCAATAAGTCATTCCTTTCTGCCATTCTGGAAACTGGACAAGGTCCTCATCATGAATCACTAGTGTGGGAATATCCGAAATATTTATGCAGGGCAAACTGTCCTTTTTTACGAACAAGATTTATAGATATACTTCACAGTCTGTTCCAGTACTCTTGACAGCTAACAGTTACTAATGGCAATCGTAAAACAAATGACAGACGTCCTGAGATGAAGAATTCTTCAACTTTTCAGCCAAAAGACTGGACCAAGACGACACTTCCGCAATGCGCCAAACCAAACGACCGCTTTACGAAACCGATAAATGTCGTTAAAAATCTTGCGATAAACTTACATTTAAAGCCTCAGCGAATAGATGCCTTCTAGCTTTTCCATTAAGACGCCGATCATTAAAAATTCGCTTTGAAAGCAAACAAGAAATAAGAGAAATTCAGCACACTTAAATTTTTCGACCTAACATTTGGCAGTGTGAGAAAGGAAATGTACTTCTGCATCACGGGAAAATGATATTTGCATGCATATTTTATCGGAGGCAGCTGCAAAACCACCAACAGGAAATTTTTTTTTGATATTATGTTGTGATAGACTATTTGACTGTTTTCGGCCCGCTTTGGCGAGACGGTATTACGATAGCTTTATATGAAAATCTGCAATAAAGTCCGGAAATCTCGCTTGTGGAGAGAAGAAACTCGATTATGATGTTCCCGCTAAGGAAACAAAAATCTTGCGCCGAACCAGAAGCTGTGTGAATACATCCCCGAGAAGAAAGTCACTACGTCGGCCAGCTGCAGTTTTTTACCATCATCTGAAGATAGTATCTTTCAGGAATAAAGGCTTTTGGCTGGACCAGCTACTCTGCCTAACTGTGACCTCTTTTTCTCTGTCTCTCCTTCCGGTGGTGCTCAAACTCCGGAGCTCTCGATCCATAGGCAGACGCCATACGGCTGAGCTATCGTGGCACACGATTCCGTTAACAGTGCTGTGATTGTGTCTTATTGTAGAGCGATGTTTAAAAATGTTAGAATAATTATTTACGACGTTAAGTCAGCAACAGCCACATACTAGCGTTTTTATAAAGCTAAGCTTGTTTTACAATTAATGTGCGAAGCCACTGCTGCGGACGACAATTTATATTAGAAGCGAGACAAGAACAGACGAAAACAGGGTAACTTCCGAAAACCGAACGACCTCCGGACCAGCCCAGAAGTTCGGTATTTGGAAGTTTCCGGAATTCAGAAGTTTTGAAAATTTGTAGGCAAAGTGGACGTGGTGCACAAAAGTTATATTTTCCTATATGTAGGATGAAGGAGATTATTATTGTTTATAAATAAGTTAATACTAGTATATAATAATTAATTAATTGATTGATTAATTATTTAATTACAAACATTAAGGATAATAAATACATAACAAATATAAAGACGACTACATACCTATAATAATAGCAATATTTTCCACTTAATTTTACCATCTCTTTGAGTCCTGAGTTTGTCAATATTTAATTAATGTTGCTAATGCATATAAAAGTTTAATCGCTGTAACTAAATCAGTTAAAACACCGGTCTTTCTTTCATTCAAACCTCAGAACGTTTTTCACAGGTAAGATATTTAATTAATGACGTTTTCATCAATAGAATAAAAAATGAAAGTCATCGCCGATTACTTTCTTACTTTTGCATCAAATGATGATTGTGATTATAAAGCATGTCAAAACAAACGACTGCTGCTAAAAGATAAACAAAAAAAAAAACATGTTGACAACTTGCCACGGGCATTTTTGAATGAACAGGTGACACTTTTAATCTGGCAAATATTTTGCTGTTTGGTATTCAGAAGTCAATTTTAGTGTTAGAATATAAACGGTCTTTCAAAATTCGTCCGGTTTTCAGAATTCAGAAGTTCCGGTTTTCCGAGGTTAAAAATATAAAGAAATAAAACAGAAAAAAACGGAACCTTGCGTTTCGTGCGGTTTTCAAAGGTTTCCGGTTTTCAGAAGATCCGGTTTTCGGAAGTTACACAGTACAATACATATCACTTCGCGCTAAGGTAACCACGTAGACGGTTTGTTGAGGTATTGACTCACTAAATACTCTATATGAAATAGGGGGACTTTGAGCTGCTGCAGCGCGCACTAAACAATGCACATACCGCGGGACATTTGAAAGGTCTGTGACTTAGTTATTTTTTCTTGAGGAATGTTGTCAGTGCAGTATACAAACTGAAATAATGACTTATTTTCCGTGACAAGTTCTGTTTTTTACGACGAAAATGCTACCAACATATCAAGGATAGATCTGTTAAATAATTTTGCCAAAAAGAATGCATCACAAGAAAGGAATGTATTTCTACAGAGCCAAAACTGCGAACTATTAGAATCCGTTATTTTCTGCCATTTTTTCGCGCCATTTTCCTATTTGTTGATGTCTGTATACCTACTGAATTGCAATTTTGCACTTTTGAAACACATATTTTTAAAATGCAGAATTTAATTGAATCCTGATTTGTGAAAATGAAGGAAATTCAGCTGTTAAAATGATAAGATCTCGTATGCTTGATTTATTGTAAGGCCGATATGGCCTTAACTTGTTCAAAAATTGTAGTAGATTGACAGTTTTCATACTTCAACAGTGTTTCTGTTATGTAATGACGGACAGTTAACCAAACCAGTGTTCATTTATTTTGTACCTGTAGAAACTTTTTCTGCGCAAGTAACTGCCAACTTCCCCAATCAGAGGAGGAATGATTTCAGGTACAGTGTCTTTTATCAAATCGTCACGGAGAACATACGCCTGGAATCGACCCTGCGGTACGTAGATCAACGCATTCCTTAAGCTTAGCGGGCGGACTGAAACAAGTACTAAATAACCCTGGATTCTACAAATGGTTTGATTGTTGCAGCTAATTTTTTATCCACTGAATGACAGATATTACTGCACCAGACCAATTACTGCTTGGTTTTTAGCTCAACCTGTCACAAAGTGACAAGTTGAGCTTTTGTGATCACCCTTCGTCCGTCGTTAGTCCGTGCGTGCGTCAACAATTTCTTATCTGCACGATAGAGGTTTCATTAATGATTTTGTTTTAACCAAACTTGCACATAACTTGAATCACCATAAGATCTTGATTCCTTTCTTGAACTGACCAAATCCTGTTATGAGTTCAGAGTTATGGCCCCTGAAACTGTCCAGAATTAGCTTTTTTACCTTGTCTGCACAATAGCAGCTTCATATATGATTTGAATTTAATCAGACTTGCACACAACTTTTATCACCACAAGATC
>NW_026462434.1:0-15170 GCF_021730395.1 Mercenaria mercenaria | reverse complement strand
AGATGTTTTAATTTTTATTTTTATTTAAAAATGATTCAACTTTTTATATTTTTTCCCTTCATCTACCCATGAATTTTGTAGGTGTTCTACCTGCAGAAACTATTTTTGTCAAATACTTCAGTAACATATTCTTCAGTTTTATTCTTTAATGGAATAACCAAAAAAATCTGGTATAATAATAATATTTGCTGAACACGTTAATAACGTTAACAAGTTCTTTACACCTTTATTATATTTTGAAAAAGCTTGCATATCAAGTAAATCGGCAGACCAAGTATCATCAAATATCATTGAACTTTTTCCAAGTCCAAGTTTGTATTTCGTTTTAAATTGCTGATTTTACAACTAAAATTTTGCAATCGTTCTCCTAATGTTTTTGGTTTACTGTTCTTTAAATTAGATAACATTTTTTATCGCATTTGTTTTTATTTGTACTTTAGTCTGTCCAATCTAATTTTGGACCTCCGATAATTTATTTATACTGTATATAAAATTGTCAAAAATGACACCGTTAATATCAGACGGTTAATATCTCTAGGCACTTTTTTCATTTTTTTGAAAAATGTAAAATGAAGTTAAAATCAAGTTTTTTATGTTTTTCCCCATAGACTTGCATTGTAAAATACGCGACGTCCATTTCAAGATGGCGGCGTCCATACAAACGTCATTTGGGGGTTTGCTCACAGTTAGCGACGTCAGATATTTTTATTGTTGAATAACAGACATGGAATATTAAAACAAACTTTGTCGAAAACTTGTAGTATTTTCTTGTTCGGAAGACCCTGAATTTTACTTCAAATTAAACAGTTATTCCAGTTTTCAGGTTTTCCAGCGTCTTTTTTTCTGAAATTGGGTTTGTACTTACTCGATAGCATTGACGTAAAATAAATACATGTCTCAAGTCAAGTGCGTTCATTGTTTCAGCCGTAGATATCGTAATAGAGGTGGGACAGCGGAGATGCCGCAACCCATTTAACTCATTTTCATTATGGGTTACTGTTGTTTATAATCGTATCAAAGGTTTTGATGATAACCGTCTGTTAAAAGGTTGTTTTAAATAGCATGAATACATGATTTTTTTGTGACCGTTCGATCAAGGTAAAACTTACTCCTCAATGCAATTAATGATTTAAATATACATATTTCAATTTGAGAAAACCGCCTATATAAGGGACTACGTTAAACAAATTAAAAATTTGCCTTTATTCTTTATAATAACATAATACCAGTTTTTCATTCCATCCGGCGCGTCTTTATTTCCATGATCGCCGTTCAGTGAAATCCAAAGTGGCATGTTAAAACATTTTTGTGCTATTAATAGGCATGGTAGACCTATAGACAAAATAAAAATATGAGCCGCGCCATGAGAAATCCAACATACTGCATTTGTGACCAGCATCCGCGCAATCTGGTCAACTGCCTTTACTGCAATTAGAGAAACCGTTAGCGAACAGCATGGATCCTGACACGATTGCGCGGATGCTGGTCGCAAATGCACCATGTTGGTTTTCTCATGGCGCGGCTCATATGACCTTTTGAAGGGGTATTTTGTTCTTCAGCTAGATAAACAAGCATGTTCAAGCGCGTCAGTTACTTTCATTTTCGATGCTAAAAAACACGTGCTTTTGTGTTGTTTGATTTTTTCACCAAGAAGTACGTATACGAAACATTTACTTCTGTTACAAACGGGTCAGTACATAGCTATATTGAAAATTCAACCAAAAACATGTTGAACGCAAAACAACAACAACAACAAAAATAACACCAAAAAAAAAAAAACAGTTATTCCTTAAAAAATGATTTGTAGCAATTCAAACTTTATATAGATATTCAGTCGAAAAATTCGTACTTGCATGAACTTTACAGTACTGTGTATAACTAGCTTGTTAATACATCTACCCGTCAAGTTCATTACAAAAATATACTCTGGCAAAAATGACGGTATCAAACTTGTAACTAATGCAACATAGTCTACACGGAATATCACTGCGGTCATGTATAAGCCGTGATATAGTCACATGCCAAATGAATTTTATTTTAGTTAAATTGTTATCAATATATAAATTTGTGAAGTTGTGTACTATACCATTATTCGACAATTTACTTGCTGATAATTCTCTGTTACAATTATTAATAGGCCTACGCCTATCCAGTAATTCAATGGCCAGATTCATTTTGTTGACTTTTTCATAGGAATCTTCATTATCTAGGATGGTTTTTAATCTGAATACATTATGATCCTGTTCACACACATCCCCCCCCTTAACATATTTATTTCTGTTTTCTTTGGGGGTATGAAATGGTGTCCTCTGTGCATTTATTAGTGGGTGTACTTCCCTCATTTTATTTTTGATATACAGGTATGAAATGGTGACCTCTGATGCGTCTCTGGTCTAAATTTTGAGAAAATAATTATTCCTTTGCCAAAATAATAGTAGTAGTCTCTAGGGTGAATCTTTGATGAGTATAGGTCACTTCTTAGCCAACTGGGGGGAGGGGGGGGGCAGGGGCCCCCCTCGGCCCGGCCCTGGATCCGGGGCCCGCGCACCTTCCGTAACCGGTAACGTCAAGGTTGTTTGGGACTCAGTTAGCTTTAATATTTACTTAATTAATTATTGTTGGGTTTGCTATGCGTAAGAGAGCCGACATGTGCCGCTAGCACTTGATCACTCGAGATATTTAGTGCCGTCATATATTGTATGACATAATTGGAATTTAGCGTTTGAAAAGTTATTGTGTCATGGCGGGCTTGAATGTTTTAGAAGGTTATATTCTAAGGAGGCTGAAGCAGTTGACGTTTTGTATCGTACAGGTTCTTCCTGGATTATGCATTTGGAAAATACTGTGATTAAAGATATTGTTTCAATGCATAGTTCAGTTATTTGCCTGAAATTCTTCGAAGACTGCCGCAGATTGACTGGATCAATTTTCGGATGATGGATTTTCAGTGTAAAACTTCTGACTTTGAAAATTATGCATTGAACTGGACATCGTTTGGAAGGATTTAAGGATAAATGGAATAATGATTAAAGGAATTTATAACTGAATACATTACTTAATGGCCGGATTCTTTCGTGCAAAGTAAGTTCTTTTTCTATTTTTCATATTTACATTTTTCAAAATTTCGTTTGTATACTAGATCTAAATTGTAAATTCTATTTCAAACCCATTCTGTTTCTTACGGGAGGAAAAATAGCTATGTGTAAAAAAATAAGCGTGAAACGTCCCCACGGAATAACACGTGAAATTTCCCGAAAATCTCCAAAACTGAGAATATTTGGCAATGGCAGCCAGAAATAAACAACAGCGAATTCCCAAAGAGAAACTGAAATTTAGTCGCACAGGAAAACCAGACGATTGTTTCAAAAATCCTTGAAATTCTCGAGGGTGACTATTTTTTATTCACAAAAAACATGTTTTATGTTCGTTGATCCCGTTTCATTTCTTCATATCAGCCCAAAGTTGAGGTCCAAAATTAGGTGGGACAGACTATAGAATCATTATTGCAAAAGTCATGGACCATGCATACTGTGTCTAATTTATTAACAGGAGGTCCATTATCTAAAGCGTTTCCTGGCCCGCAATAGTTGTATCCTGGTAATGTTAAACATTTCTTCGGTAACAAAGGTAACATTGCTTTATGAATATCTAAATTACCCCCTGTACATATAGCGAACTTTGATTTCATTCTTCCATAAGATGAACAGGCAGCCATAATCATTTTTCTCCCATTTTTTTGCTGTAACATAATAAGGATTTATATAATCCGTATATTTTCTTTCTTTTAAACAATACATTTTCTTCTGTAAACTAATTTATAGTATAAGTATTTAAATCTTTTTATTTTTTCACTTGGTCAAAGGGACAAAACTCTACAGGGCTTAACTTATATAATAACTAAAATCAAGAACATTAATGTTCGTCGGTGAGAATCCAATAATCACCTGACAGCGAAATACTCTAATGGAAAACCAATATTATGTACACGCTAAGGCTAAAACTATTCAGTAAATTGTTTTCAGTCCGGGTGTAAAGTTTTTGTTAAGGATTTTAAGATATTTTGAAAGCTAAAATCTCTTTTCAGTATTTTAACAAACCAGACGTTTTCACAGGAAGTTGTCAAAACCTGTGTTTTATTTAAATTGTGTGAGCTTCCAGCTCTCAAGGACTTACGTCCATCAAGCCGAACGTTTTCACAGTACCAAGGGTACGGGTCAGCAGTGGTCTCTTTGAACCAAGGGCTAAAGGTCCAAATGGGGTCAAAAGGCCAGAAATCTTATAATATATACTACTCTTGTGCAATGTCCAAACAACACCAACTGTTACCTAAGATGATAACACGAACGATAAAGGGAAAGAAGAGTTAGTTGATTTTTTAAAACAAATTTTGTTATGTGGTATGACACTTTTATTGATCAGGAGTAAAATGCTACAGAACACCTATATTCAGTTAAAGGGCATAAAGCATAACCGATAAAATTTATTTTGTTGAGTTAGAATTTATGTATAGTTGCTTTTAAAAAAAGTAGTAAAAAGCAGACACCTTACCGACAATTATCATCGTATACATAAATGCACGTTTTCTTTAAATGTCGTCAGATGACGAACTAATTATATGCACTACTTCCGCTCTAGACTTCCCCAGTAGTCTCAAAAATGGATTTTAATGACGTTTTTCACACTTGTATCAACGCAGACTTGTGGCATTTCCGTGTTTTCAGCCCCTTGTCCCCACAAATTTAAATTTTCCAAAGAACCGATGTCATGGTGACGTTATTTCCTATTCGCCGCGTTATACTGGCTTTTGGAATATTAATGCCAGTATTTCCAGTATCTTTCGAAAGTTTATCTATCGGAAGAATATGATCATTTTGAAACTTGAGTGGTAATCTAGAGCAATAGAATGACGTCCTCTCTTTTGACTTTGCAGAGAAAAAGAACCTCGCCAATAGGTTTGCCTTGTTAGCTTCCGGTGGATATTTTAAAATGCATCACCATGTGCGTTGCTGCAAAGTTCGGTTTTCGAAAAGGCCTGCTCTAAAACTTCTGTACAACGCATGCATTTGTACTTCATCTGCGTTAATTAGTTAACACATTCTCTTTCGGGCGTATAATTCAGTTTCTGTAATTATCTTGCAGATAATGTTTCAGAAGGGTAGATTTTATAAATGATGAACGATTAGGCAGTATGTTTGTGCGACAATTTCACACATCACACATCTGTTAGGATCAGTTTGTGCGTAAATTTTATCAGAATTAAAGAATTTACCGATTTAATGAATCCAAACTATAAACGAATAGTATTGATAAATGATGAATTACGATTGTTTCAGATATGTCTGCTTCAGTACGATTGACAAAACATGCGCATCTACTTTCAAACTGGCGAAAGCGCGAGTTCAAGCTAAGAAAGAAGATGGTAATTTCCGGCCACAAGTGTCAAAATCTTGAAATTAGGGTAAGCCTTAATAAATACGTTGTTTTCCTCAATGCAGGGTTTGTGGCATGGCAATCAAGGTTGAATGTTAACGTAACTGCTGAAAAGCATTCGTCTGACTTGATGCAGTCACTTTCAGTACTTTAGAACATTTAAATGAAAAGCATAATACAGTCGAATACCGTTACCTCGATATTCAAGGGACTGTAAAAATTGCATCGACGTATCCGAAGTTCGACGTAATGAAATCGACTATCTGGGACTACTTTGTTTTTGTGTCAGACGTTTATATTGTCATTATATTCAATGTTTTTTTAAACATATATAAAACGTAAATACGGTTTTAAATTTATTTACAAATAAAACATCTTAATTAAATACATACATACAACTTTTTATTTTTTTTTTTTAAATATACATTTCAACATTACCATTTTTATTTCTTTCCTTAAGAAGCCTGTGGTAATGCAGCGGTAATGTTCCTAGTTGAGTAGTCATTTTGACAGTGCTTCGATAGCGATAATTTGCCAGTTAAATACGCATATTGGTACTCAATATCCTATTTTTTTACTCCGTCAAACAGAAAATATTTCATCCAAATTAGTTGTAACATCGGAAAACAGCTTTCCTGCTTGCATGCTGTTTTGTAAGAGTAATTACTGGAATTAAATGCAAATTTCCAGACATTGAATTTGGATTAAAGATTAGATAAAAAACAAAACAAGCACACAAACTATCTTGAATATAATAAATAAACCGCCGAACAACAATAGGTTGATTTTCACACCTTTCAAATAAATATTTTGACAAGCTGTGATATTGACGAAACCAGGTGTAAAAACAGTACAGGTAAGTTGACGGGACTGAATAATCTCATCGAATTAAACAAAATATCGAGCTAATCATATCGGGTTAACGATAAATAATTACATTACGAGGGGCGTTCAATATGTAATGTTACTCCGTATGTAGTTCCATAATCGCTTATCATTTTTAGATGCGGTTTTCGACACATTATAAAGCAATTTATTTAGAACAAAGTGCTATATAAATGATAAAAATCGGCATATTCAAAGTAAAAATATAATCATTTTAGAGAGGTGTGCTCAGGTATACTGGATCATAATTATAATTTAGGTTTGTCCTGGGCATCCAGAGTAATAGAAAAATAGAATAACTTGTAAAATCACAAAATTCTATCGTTTTTCTACAAGGTACAGCAATTTGTGATGAGTTTGCGTTTGTTTTAAACTATTTATTGCATTTCTAATTTTACAACACAACTAAAAAATCTAAACTCGATGTTGATTCCATCTGGAATGGGTGTTGAGAGCGCTTAATCAAAGTGGTAAGAACTAGTTTCGCAATCGAGAATTAAGATACTAGTATCAACTTAAATACAAGAATTTTTAAACGATGATTATCGCGCCTGACATAATTACAGAGGCTTATTGTACTCACCTTATCATTTTTCGAGTAAAAATATACACACTCAATTTAAAGCTGTTATAAACTTTTTTATTCTAGTTTTCATATGCTTTTGTGAAGATCATGATTTGTTTTATCTGTATAAACTGAAAAATGAATTAGAGTTCTAGTTGTTGAATAGTAGAGTCAAGGAATTGCATATTACAATATCAATATTTTGAACATAAAATTGTCCAGTATACCCGAGTACAACTCACTCAAATGATTATATTTTTACTTTGAATCTACCGATTTTTAAAAGTTATATAGCATTGTGTTGCCAATAAATCCTCTATAATATGCCGGAAACCGCATCTAAAAATGATAAGCGGTAACGGTACTACATACGGAGTAGCATTACATATTGAACGCCCTTCGTAAGGTAAATGGGGAAAAATCTGGACAGACTCAAACACATCATGCTAACCGTAGTATCGGGCTAACCGATATCGGGGTAACGATATTCAATTGTATCTGCATAATATGTATGTACATTTACTGAAAAGTGACTAATGTTTATGTAATGTGCAATATCAATGCTTTTATCATTATCGTGTGGATATTAGTTACAGTGCAGAAAGAAACTGCCAGTGTTTCAGTCTTTGTTCTAACTTACATTGTGCGTGCTATTCTTGAAAAACAAGTGTTTTAGATAACTTATGGTTTCTAATTATTTATCAAGATGTTCAATTTATCACTTTCCTACATAATAATTTTATATAAAATGTTATTGGTTATACTATATATGTATATATGATAATAAATTATGTTTGTGTATAACTATCTTGGTTTTTAAGAAAACAAAATGAAACATTCAGTGACCAAGATCAGTCAGTGCAAAAACGTTGCTGAAAAGTTGTGGAGTTTCTTTTCACAAGTTCATGGAATAGCAGAATACACACGCATAGTGCTTCTTACTTGTATCTTAGGGCATCGTAAATTAATTTCTATATTAAATTTTCTTAACAAGGGGAAAAGAGAATATATTTTTATTTTGTATTTAAGTATTACAATTATATGAATTATAATGTTTATTGTGTATACAACTGAACATGCATTGCTTTCATTTTCTAAAGTAATTTTTAGCATACTTGGCCTTCAATAACTGGAAAGGGAAGGCAATGAATGGGATTAATGATAACACAAAATATGGAGAAAAGTGAAAGCAGTAATTGATAAATAATCACAGAATGCTTTAGTCCATGATATTGTAATGTACAGTGATTAATAACATACTCTTATCATAAACTTTATTATAATTAAATCTGTTTCTGGTATCAATACCAAGTATTAGATTGAAAATAAAAGTAAACACTTACTGTGCTTGTTTCCTTTTAAAGTGCGTGGTACATGCTAACTAAGTACAATTCAATCAGTTCCAGAAAGGACGGTAACTTAAGTGCAACTAGCTGACTAAATTTTTATCCAAATAACGTAATTTTCAATTTCTGTAACACGTCAGACGTCATACTATTACATTTAGAAGTATCTATTATGGATCTTATTTAAACAATATATATTTAAGTCTGAACTTACTATTAAATCTAGACATCAGGCGTATTGCGTTTTGAACAGGCTCAAAGTGGTATTTCTAATATAATTACACTAATAAAGAGAACATAAATGTCTCCCCTATCTTTCGTAATAACTAACACTGATTCCGTGGTAAAACTGCTTTCCTACTGCCTATAGTGTCAAGGGTTGACTGGTGACCAACTGCTTAGTGTTTACAGTTCAATTTCATTGATCAATATTGTTCTAAGGATATACCAAGTCGTCTTTTACTTACCGCTTCTCCGCATCTGATAATCTAGATAACTAGATAAATCGGCCAAGATTTTATTAAGGTTAACATTCTGACCAAGTTACATTAAGATTGGGCCAAAAGTATGACCTCTTAAGAGTTAACAGTCAAATTGTAGACGTCGACGGACAACTGACGACGACAGACAAAGGGCGATCATAGAAGCTCACCTTGAGCTTTTAAATGTAAGATATCATCATATTACAGAGAAGTTATTCTGAAGAAAATACTACAGCACGTTTAATTGGGTCCGTATGACACATGAGTTTATACTGAACTATTTCAGACACTGAACGGGAAAAGCAATAGTGACTCTTAACCTACAAACGTGAAAATGCCCTTTTAGCTAGGGGTCTGGGTATCACATGTGATACAGTCTCATTATGGGGAACATTTGTGTCAACTGATATTATAATCCCTTGATAACAGCGTTAAAAGCCAGAAACTGACCTTCGACCTCCGACTTTGACCTTTCATCACTCAGATAGGGATGTGCGTGCTGCCTAAAATACATTGTCTCATTATGGAAAACATGTTTGCAAGCTAATACCAAAATCCCATCACGAATGTCAGTTTTGACCAAAAAGGAAAAAAACGAAATAACTATTGACCTCCAAGTGTGACTTTGTCATTTCTAGGGAAATAAATTCACACATGACAAGTCATGTCGTCTCATCTTGGGAAATATTTGTGCCAACTAATATTAAAATCCTATTTTAAATCAGAAAATACTTTTGTAGACAAGAGGGTCATGATGGACCTGGATTGTCGGTTAATGAAAGTCAGTTTTCAGATCGGTGTGCTAAACTGTAAATGACATCCAACTTTCAAAGATGTCTCTTAAAAAAGAATAAAACAAATAGATCAGTACGTCAAGGCCAAAGTCGTGATCCGTAATTACTTAGGGTAATCAAGAAATTATAATCAAACAGTCTAGAAAATATGATCAGTTAATTTTTGAAATATTTGTCCAATTTGATTCATAAAACAAGTGACCCCCTGGGCGGGGCCTCTTTTCACCCAAAGATAATAATTTGAACAATTTTAGTAGAGGCTCACAAGTCAATGCTACATAATAAATATCAAAGGGCTTTGTCTTGAGGGTTCATGTAAGAAGATTTTTTAAGTTCTTTTCCTATATAAGTCTATGTAAAACTTGCGACCCCCTTGGTCGGGCCTCTTTTCATTTCAGGTGCATAAACTGAATAATCTTGGAAGAGAACCACTAGGCAATGCAACATTCAAAATATCAAAAGCATATCCCTTGCAGTTTCAAACAATATAAGTCTATAAATGTAAGATTTATGACCCCAGGGCTGGACCTCTTTTCTCCCCAGTGACATAATATGAACAATCTTCATAGAGTACCATCAGATGTCACAGGCCAAATATCGATGCTCTAGGTCTTGCAGTTTTGGACAAGACGAATTTTATTTGTTTTCCTTTCGGTTGCCACGGCAACCAAAGTTCTGTTTGGAATTCAATTTTAAAGAATATAATCCAAGGAATAGGCTGTAAAAAATTTCTTCAAATCGGTTTGGGGGGGTTTTTAAAAAGATGTTGTTAAAAGGGAAAGGGGGAAAGGGGACCCCGTCGACGACAAAGGTGATTTGAAAAAAATTTGATCCCCTAAGCAAAAAACCCTTAGTTGCATGGGCATAGTTTGCTTTGGGCAAGAAGTCAATGGGGAGACAGGGAGGGGGAAGTAAAAGAGACACTGTAGTTGGCGGAAATTTTAGGTAAATCTACTTAGAATTTTGGCAAGTTGGGAAATTGGAAACTTTTTTTCCAGGGCCATCACTGCGAAAAAAAAAACTTTTTTAATGTACGGGTTCGTTTTTATTCCCCATATGGGGGAAAAGGGGGAAAAATGGGGAAAACGAAAATCCGGGGGGTGAAAGGGCCCTTGGTATTTTTAAAAAGCCCGTTTATTAATAAAATAGGAGGGCCCGTATTTTTAAAATATACGGAATTTTTAGTTTTCGATACCCCGATATTTTTGGAAATACGTAAAATTCTAAAAAGGGTTATTTGATCGTAACAACACTGTATTTCCCGTTATGTCTGGTGTACGGGAACTTTTAAACCCGTATTTTTACAAAATTTGGGACGTTTTTTTTTCCCCGGATTTTTTCATATACAACCCGTATATTTTCCCGTATATTGGTTTTTACGGGATATGTTTTTTGGGTTATACATCGAAAATACGGGGTTTAAATTTTCCTTTTATATTTTTCGTATACAACCCGGGATTTCCCGTTTTACCGAAAATTTTTGTTTTTTTGAAAATACGGAATTTTATTTTTCCCCGGGATATTTTTGTAACAACCCCGGGTATTTTTCCCGTTTATTCTGGATATAGGGGTATGTTTAGTATACGGAGTTTTGTCGTATGTGTTTGGTAAAACAAACCCCGGATTTTTTTCCGTATATGCCGGAAATACGGGGTTTAAAATAATTTACAAAATTTAAAAAATACGGGGATGAATCAAATGTGTAGTGAAAATTTTATTTCCGGCCATTTTAAAGGTAAAACTTTTTGCTTTTTTTGGGTTTGTAGTTATGAAAAATGAATCCCAATATTGAAAGAAAAGAAACGTTTAATACAAATTTGACTTTAAATAAAAAAAAAGCATTAAACGGACCAAAAACGGGTTAAATTTAAAAAAAAAAAATAAAATAATCCTCATTTCATTTTACCCGCGTTCTCGTTTTAAATTTTAACATTAAATCTAAATAGGGATGGAAAAGAAAAAGTTTTTTTTTAAATTTCCCCCCTATTTATTTTTTGTGTTTAAATACCCCCTTGTTTCATCCCCATTTTTAAAATGACTGAAAGCAAAAATTAACTCTTTTTCGGGCCCCTTCCCAAACCCCGCTTGTGCATAAAATTTGAAAATTTATAGAAAAAAGGGGAAACCCTAACCCATTTATATTTTGAAACTAAAAAAATTTTTAAAGACATGTTTTTTGATACTTTATTAAAAAAAATAAATTTCAAAATTTTTTTTACGCGCAAAAAAATCGATATAATGTGTCTGCGTCCAAAATACAAAACAAACCCCTTTCGTTCGTTTTAATACAGTTTTGTCTGAAACAGAGGGTGTGGGTTTCGGTTTTTTTGTGTTTTTTTTGGGAAAATTAAAACGTTGCGCTAACAAAATTTTTGGGCCCTTTAGCGATTTTCCCTTTTTTCTTGGGGGAGGAATCCCCAAGGTGCTCAAAGGCTTATTTTCACGAGCGAGCCCCTGCTTAAGGGTCTTCCTAAATGGAGATTTTAACACTCTGAGTTGAGGCTTGAACTCCAGGGTGATGGGAAATTGGTTTGAAGTCATCGATCTAAAAAAACTCAACCACGGAAAACCCCACCCCGGGTAGGTGGGGCCCTTTTTAAACAAACATGTTTTTTAAACATAGTTTTGGTAAAAAAGAAAGACATAATCTCCCAAAAGTTTTTTCGGGGTTTTTTTATAAATTCAAAGAGCTAAAAAATTTGTTTTTTATATCTTTTTTTCAATGTTCATTTTAAAGCTTTTAAATTTAATTAAAATTTCTTAAGCGAAAAATTTTTTAATACCCTTTTGATTTTTGTTTCAAAGTAATTCTACATAGTTCTATGTATAGTAGGTGGCATAGCGACGACATAGGGGAAATATTTTTTTTTTTCTGTGGCACGTGTTAGCTACCACGGGCTTTATGTGGTATGCATAGGGTGCGGGGGGCGGGGGGGAAAAACTATCACGTTTTGCAAGTGACAGCACGTTATACACCATTCCCCCATGTGAAAATAACACGTGCGACGGTTAGCTGATAAATGAAAAGGCGTAAAAGGATCTGCAATTTTCTAAAGGATGTTTTTTCAAAAGGAAGTGTTTTTTGGGGTTAGTTAGCGAAATTTTAAAGGGAAGTAATGTTTTTTGGTTTTTTTAAAAAAAAGTGATATCTCGTTTATTTTCTTTGGTTTTTTTTTTAAAGTCGAAAGGGGTCGGGCAAAAAACTGCGAACGAGATGGGCTTTTCACATACGAACGTGTTACCCTAGATAGTTACTACGGGCACGTGTTTTTTAATCAACACTTTCGCACGTCGTATTTTTAACATGTGCAAATTTTGGTGCTAACGGGTTTGTAAAACGGGATAAATAAAAAAAATTTTCCATGTCCCTTCTTTTCCCACTTGGGTTTTACACTTTTGGCAGGTTTATTCATTTTCGGGGGTTTTGTATTGTCCTTTAGTTTTTGACCTGGGCACATGTGGTATTTCGTTATTTCCGTAAATTTCATTTTCAATGTCCAAAAAAAAATTAGCGTAAAAAATTTTACATATATTAATTTTTAAATTTGGATATTATACTGTCCATGTGTGGGGTAGTGAGCGGAAAAAAGGTTTTTAGCTCCCCAAATATGGGGGAGGGGGTTCGATTTTTGGGCCCATCCCCTTACCCCCTTAATTTTTTTTAAAAACCCTTTCCCTTTTTTGGTAAAAAACGCACCTTTGAATTAGGGTTTCCTTTTAAAAAGTTATCATTTTCCCCAGTTGTAAAAAAAGTCGTTTTTTTTTAAAAAATATTCTAGAAAAAAAAGACACTTTCCCTTTTCACAAGCATACTACAAAATAAAAAATTTTAAAGGAGAAAAAAATTATAAAGAAAAAAAAGGTGGGGTTTAAAAACATCACATTTTTTTTCCTTAAAAAAAATTTGAAAACCCGTGGTAACGTGGAGGGTTTTGTGACACTGTTTAAACTGTAAAATCCCAAATTGTTAAAATTTAAAACCCGAAAACGTCGAAAAGTTTTGGGCCCAAAGATTAAGAGTGCCGTTCATTAAACCCAAATGATTAAGCATTTAATTTTTTTCCCCCCCAAATTCCCCCAAAAAAAAATTAAATGTACATATAATTTCTGCCAAACATTTTTTACTCCCAAATTTTTAATAATTGTAGAATTTTAACTAAATTAAAAAGATAGCCCGGGCCATGTACCCAAAAGCCTGGTAATCCAGAAAAAAAATTTTTGAAAAAATTTTAGAATAGATAAATCCCCTTTTAAAAACAAATTAGCAAATTATTTGGGGATTTTTAAATTGCATGATTTAGGTATCCAATCATTTGGGAAAAACACGCTTCGCGCGTTACCCCCAAGGCGAAAACATCGGCTCAAGAAACCCGCAGCGATAATTTTGTATATTGAAATTTCAGGGGGAAAAGGGAAAAGTCACGGTAATTTATTATTTGTTTTAATGTTTTAATTTTAAAAAAAATTTGATTTTTTTTGTGACAAAAACAGACAAAAATTTATATTTAATTAATCGGTTCCAAATGTTGCTTTTATTGCTTTAAAAAATTCAGAAGGTCAAAAAGGTCATTTTTAATTTTTGTAATGTTAATAAAAAAAAAGAAATTCAGAATAGCCTTTTTAAATATTTCCTTCCCTTTTAATTCATTCATTCGATTGATCATTTTTTTCACAATCATCTTTTAACTATTTTTTCATTTTTTTTAATCCAATAGTTAAAAGGGAGGGCAGCCCCCAAAAATTCTGTTGAAAGTTTTTGAAAAAAAAAAAAAAATATCGGGGAAAAAAATCTTTTGATAAAAACCCATTGGGGGTTAAAGGAGTTTAAAAGGAAAAAAACCAATCCTGTTTTGAATTTTTTTTCCCGTAGAAGTGGGTTAGCCCAGGTTGTTTAAGAATGAAAAAAGGGCGGCACGAAATTTCATTCACGATAAAAAAAAGGAAATTTTCCCCGGAAAAAGCATAAATGAAGTTAATAATTAAAATCTTTTTTTTTTAAATAAGGGGGTACCGGTAATCGGGACAAATAAACGTTTTTTTCTGGGATGGCATTTTAAAAAAAAATTTTAAACCTCTCTTGCCTCGGGTCAAAGGAAAAAAATGTTTTTCTGAAAAAATATCAGTGTCAGTATAAAAAAAATTAAATACTATTACAGATTTTTTTTTTCCTACAGACTTTTTAAGTTTTTATTAAGGGGTTTTGGTGATGCGTTTATATCAAAAAGGTTGGTAATAATAAAAAAGATATTATGTAAAATTTTGATTTTTTAATCTAAAATTTTTTAAAAATTTTATAGTGCCCAAAAAATACATACTACAAAGGGGATTTTTGCATTCCCAATTTCTAGTAACTCAAAAAAACCCGATAAAGGGGGAGGGGGGGCTTTACCAAAGAACAAAAACCCAAATTTTGTCGTTTTCGTACAAAGTGTTGTTGTTGTAGTAAACGGGGTGGGGATGGGGGGGAAATCGAAAACCAAAATAGTTTTTGGTTTATTATAATTTTTTATCTTAGCATTTAAGGAAAAAGGGGTTTACTAAACGAGGTATTTGAAGGGGAATTTTTAAAAAAATTTTTAAAGTAAAATTGCGGAAAAAAAGTCGAAATTTTTTTAATATTTTATTTTTTGTAAAATAAAAGTAATATTTAGTGATATGAATATGGATC
>NW_026462433.1:0-77016 GCF_021730395.1 Mercenaria mercenaria | reverse complement strand
CGCCTGACATTTTCGCGCCATTTTTATAACCGTTCGCCGACAGTACAATTATCTGCTATTTGATGACATTATTAAAATGCCTTCTGTATTGAAAACTTCCTGTACTTATATCGCCATTGCAGCATACCAGAGGTTCATTACGTGCTGATTAAATTAGAACACAATGTGTATAGAGCATCGAGATGTGTATGCTTATAAACATTTCAAGATGGTGTTTTTTGTTTGTAGTACAATATATATTTAGGCATATGTTTGTTGTGTTTTCATATCTAGTCAGTGTATAGCCTTTTTTTAAGATATCAGTTTCCTACATACATATTTTTATCACAGAACAAATAAATAGTGTATACACGTTAACTAGGTTGTTTTGACATGTCATTACGATATGCGAACGTTAGCTTTGTGAAACAGTTTAGGTTATAACTTATGACACTTGTAAGTAATATTATAATTTATATGTTAGGGATAAGCTTTTAAAAGGCAGAGCTTACGCATTGTCGTGAAGTAGTTCCCTAGTTATGATATTTCTGCTAGGATGTAAAGACAATAAAGGTCTTATTGACCGTTTCCGGGAAAGCTTGGACATAGGTTTAAATCCAGCAAATATGAATCACTTGATTTAGACCTATAAAATATTCACGGATAAACCTATCTACACTACAACTACTTCAGAGACTGAGCCATTCTCCATATTTTCTTTCCTTACAATAATTTTATGTCGAAGGTTTTTCAAACTAAGAATGTATATTAATTAAGATTCAATTAATTCGTCCAAATAGCTCTTTGCTAATTTGCCAAGTTTCTTCTTTCAGTTATCCAGTTTGGTAAACGACGAGTGCAAGCATTGGACGAGAACCACATTAAGACACAGTTAACTACTGGTTGCGAGTGTAAACAAAAATGTGGGGACAGCTTTTCTGTTGAGCAAATTTTATTTTGGAGAGAAATGGTGCACAGCATACCTACAGGCGACATGAGAATGCAGAAAATTAGAGAAATTTTGAGAATGACTTCCTGTTCAACACTCAAATATGGAAAGAATCAGTATTTTAAAGTTGAACAGAACGACGTATGCCGGTATGTCGATCATAACTATAGTTGACAGTTTTCAACAATGACAATATCTTATAAAGATATCCACCAATGTCAGTACGAACTCTCTCTTTTTGAAAACATTATAATTCATATACTTTTATGCTCCCATACAGCCGCCAGTTTGTGCATGCGTACGCTCGAACATTCATTCATATGAACAACAAATAGAGATGCGCTTATGTTATGGACCTTTATGTATCTAAATAATTTATTTCTCCCGCACTTTTCCTATACAATTTTGGTTTTATTAAAACAAATTATATTATTTATACAGGAAATTTTTCATAGAGATTGTCCTTGGCATTTCTGAGTCAACAGTATGTAGAGCGAAACTAAATCTTCTGTCTTCCGCGACAAGTCCAGTTCCTCGAAAGCAAACACATGCGTCCAGAGGTATGTACTATGTACTCCGTGACTCATACATGTATAAAAGGTATTGTATTTCTTCCCCAATTATATGCAGATATTTTGATCCATTATATATTGATAATTGCAACACGGTTTATTTCTCAATTCGATTCAAATATAAAAGAATATGTCATATCAATTATTAGTACACCGTTGTTATCATTGTTTTCGACGCACGTTATTCCCGTGCTTACATTCATATCAAGAAGTAAGACCGATATCATTTGTTTACTTGAAGACCATCACGACCTATTGATCTACTTTTTCACATACACCAACTTCATGGGAATCATTCTTATAATACCTGTAATATACAACTATGGTCAGTTTAAGTCCTTCCTGTATATACATTTTTACATAACTAATTTTAGATATCTTTACATTTTTACATGGATGTTTTTAGGTATGCTTTACATTTTTACATCAATGTTTATGCTTTACAGTTGGCGTTTGCAATATGACTTCTTCTCGGCGATATATGACCATTTTGTGTCGATTCGCCGTGAAACCCAACTCACTCACTCACTAAGCCCTTCCTGAATGTTTTAACAACTTCATCTGCAAACTTACTCAGTTAATTTCTTTTCAGCATAATTTTAAGAATAAAGATGAATAACTCTCTTACACTGTAAAAAGTATATATGATTGAAATTTAACTTAATACACTGATTTCTGTTTCAATAAAATGTTAAAAGATTAAACAAACTGTCTTGGCCTAATATATGTCACTGTCAGTTTGAAATTAAATTCTTGCATATGTCATATTTTTCATGCAAAACATGTTGAATTACCATCATGGAAATATGAAATCAAACTTTTATTATGTGGTGGGTCTTTAACTGCCCTTTTCAATAAGCTGAAACACTTCCAATATATCACGAAGTAGTACAAACTTTTGTCTTATTTGTTGTATTGTTTTGATCATTATCACTCCGTTTTACAGGCAGGATCTGTGTCGGATTCATCCAGGCATATGTAGAAGCGACTTGTGATAGAGATCCAACGGGGACTGTGTACAGAATGCCAACAAGTTTGACAAAACTTGACTTGTTCAATCTGTATGACATTGTTCATCAGGAAAACAGCCTGCATAAAAGCATGTTTTATGAAATCCTGAAGAAAAGGTTTTCCAACGTCATTTTCAGCAAGGTACTTTAGATTATATAATTGCACTTATTGCACTTATTGAAACGTCTGACGACCCCCTCCCCACCCCCTCCCACCTTGTATGCATTTTAGAATAATTCACATATTTTGAATATGTTTAGAACAAATTCGTCGAATATTCAACGATCTGAACATCAAATTATTTGATTAATTTTGAATAAAATTAGCTAACGGAAGGTTGTTTGTTCTGTCTAGAACCTGCTCGTGATGCAATAGTGCACGGAAGGCTTCTGGGATCTTCCTCCACAATTAAAGTTGGAAAGTGACCATAATATTGTATGACCTATAATTGTGTCCCCCACCTCCACCCCAGCTCTACCCCCAACCCCACCCTACCCCACCTCACCCCCCCACCCCACCCCAAAAAAAATGCTATCAACAATTTCATATCACATATCTTGTGTAATGATTAAATATAAACTGTTCGGGTAACGATCAATCTGAAAAAAAAATAAATAATTGACATTCATGATTCATGTAATTGAAGAACAGATTTGAAATATTTCGGGCAAGTACCGGTTCGCGCCCTGACAACTGACAAACACATACTGCACATTGAAATAATGTACAGTTTAATCGCGTTTTGTTGGATGTGATTCAATTCCCTCATAGGTGGGGGAGACATATTGTTTGGCTTCGCCGTCTATATGTCCGTCCGTCCGCAGTTAGCTAGTCGTGCTTTCACAGGTCAAACTGCTTACCGGCTTTCAACAAAACCTCACATGAGTGATCAGTGTTAAGCTTAGTTACGCATATCGCGTGCACGTTCAGCTTCGCTTGACAAAATGGCTACCAGAGCCAAAAGCAGAAAAATCATGTCCGGCTTGGACAGGTCAAACTGCTGGTTAGATTTCGACGAAACTTCAATGGAGTGATCAGCTCTGGATTAGGGTGTCTTAGGATCATATCTATTCAATGTAAAACAAATGCTGTTTGATGTTTTATATCTTCTTTGGGAAAGCTGCTTTGTTTTAGATTTTTCTTTTAAATTTTAGATCAGCTTTCGACTAATATTTCATATTTGCATCTGATGTTAAATACGTTTGTAGTACCTTATGACACTAGAAGGCTAATCTTTCATTGGATGATATGTAAATAACAACTCTGAAGTATCCTATCCTTGTTGAATGGTATCTCTACCAGTCTTCTAGAATTTTACACGCTATTATACTACAAATTCTTGCTAGACAGATCAGTGCCTTATAGACTGTGAGTGTGTACTGACATGCAGTTATCGTTCTGAACACTTACGAAAATAAACACGTAGCAATCTTTGAACGGTCATAGGTTCATGAACCTCTCCTGATGAGATTAATGTTACAGCAAGCAAAACTGTGACCTATATTTTGTTGCGGAAATGTACATTTTGTAATGATATTATATATAAATACATACACGTTAGATGAGTTATAAAAGTCGTTATGAAATGATTTTATATATTGCAAATCTACCTAATTGCAACCAAATATCATCATTTGCGCGTGCAATGATTTTATTTATTCTAAAACCTCATCAGGAAATGCAAATGTAATGAAGTTGGTTTTCTTAAGGTACGACAATTAGAATATTGAGGAAGGGAACTGTATATCCCAAAATATTTAAAATTGTTCTGTTCGTTTTGATACTGAAAAATTTGCATATCCTGTAAACAACTATTAAAGTCAGTTGATTAGCAAGTAACAGTGTGTTGTTAAATAAACAATGTTAAAGAAAGTTATAAAAAGGGAGCCGTATGCCATTTAAAAACACTTTACATTTCTGTTTTTGATTTACATAAATAGTTCTATTCGTGTATGATTCTGCTGACAGAACATGTAAACAGCTTTTGATTCGACTTGCAATTTCAGTGTAAACATTTACCATATAGTAACATGTAAGATATTAAATTAAAAGATACAGTTTATTGCAAATACAAGCTTATCTGCAAGCACGCTCTATGCGTCACGGCTTGACGCATAGAGCTTACGTGTAAGGTCTATGCGCCGTAAGCTCTGTGCGTCACCTCCCCACTCCCCCCACCCCCACCCCCCAATGATTGTCTAACGGTTCAGGTAAAATCTTTCGAAAAGAAGAAAGTGTATTATTTAATTAACAACTGTCAGAAGAAAACCTTCTTTGAGGAAAAATAAACATGTGAGCTCAAATAGCATCTATTTATCAAAATACTTAAAATTTGTGATACGGCTGTATAATTTCCTATCAGATATGGGGGATTAAGCTGTACTTTGTGATATTTGATCGTTTACATAATTATAACTGATGGGGTTACTTTTTTAGAAACAAAAATGTATAAGGAATGATTTGGGTCTAGAAATCCATGGCATAGATTCTCAGAATGTACATAATATGTTTTCAAGCACATGTCTTGTTAGGATGTCACTTACGTTGTACTCAAAATCTGTTAAAACGCTACAGCAAAAAATGAAATGTATGAAATTATTTTAGAACATATTTAGCCTTCACCTTGACATCATCGCTGCGTGCGGTCAATCCCCAAAATAAAGTTTTGAAAAGTTATAAATCAACGATAAATTTCTTGTATTTGTTAAATTCATTTCTTAATATTTGCTTTTAAACAGAATAGAGTAAGCTGCTAGAACGTAAATAAACACGTGATTTGATGCATCATTTTATCTGTATTGCAGAAACAAAGATACACCAAATGCAAGGAATGCAACGAGTTTAGGGAACTCATTTCTGCTGAAAAAAACGTCGAGCTGAAAAAAGAGATCATAATGTTAAGGGATCTCCATTTAAGAGAGCAGCAGTAAGTAGAGCCTATATGACATAATATTAGAAACTAAAATACATTAAAAATGAATATAAATATTACATGAACTATTTTGTAACTGCTTGTGTTACTCATATATACGTTTACATATTCTTACTCAAAGCAAATTGGATTTAAGTATTGCTATATTCAAGAGTCTGATTCGTTAGTTTAAGAGGCTACAGCGATGTCGTGTTTCTGAACAAGTAATGGTGTTGGTTATTACGTTATTTGTCTAATAAATATTGCTAATACTGTGAAAGTTTACAGTCTGTAGATAACAAAAATAAAAACAAAAATAAATATGGTATGCCTGATAGCGGATTGAAATGATTATAATATAATTAAAAGTTGTTTTCCAAACATTGAAAAAACGACATTTTTACCAATGTAATTTCATGCCTACCTAATTGATAACTAATGTTAACTAAGTATAGTAAATAAGATAAGTATCTATATAAAATTTTATGATACAATAAATATGCAATGAAAGGCAATATTGGAGAGTCTCCGCAAGTTGACTGACATTATCATGATTATTTTAACAATTTCTGAACAAAGTGACATGATTTAGTAGAGACATTTCAAATCAATGTTCCATTTCATTAAAAGATATATTTTGCCAGGTAAATATTACCCAATTTATTGTCCGTAGAGAATACCTCAGACAAATTAGATTTACGAAAGTATGAAATTCCGTTAATCACAATTATGAGTTATAATTGAAATGCCCTATTCATAAATCATATGTTTTCTTCACAGATTTACTTAAAAAGAATGAATATTTACACAATTTACAGAATGGAAAGAGAAGCGTATTATGTTCGAAGAGCTCAGGCAGAAATGAGGCCAGGAGAATTTCTTTCTGTGATATTAGATGGTATGGATCAGAAAAAAACGAATTTGCCATACTACACACATGACAATAATCCAGTTGTAAGTGAAATGTGCAGTTATTTTTATATTTTCGTTTATTAAACAACAAAATTTAGTATCATGAATTATTTAGGAAACACTATGCATTGTAGGCTATATTGGTCTTACACGAGTTTTCTCCACAAAGGAAAAAAAACATGGTGAAGGGAAAAATACCATGGTACTATTTGTATAAGATTTTATGCATCAGTATGCTGTTAAAGTAACAAAAGATGTAAAATTAAACTTCCGTTGTTAAAATTCTCTCATCGATTGTTCAGATGGGCCAAAATTGTGTCTGCATTGTCAGAAACCGAGTTACACGCACACATCAATTATTTTTAGATAACTGTATCATTCCCCACTGAATTAAAAGGGATAACTCAAGAATAAATTGTTTTATTACAGAACTGTTACGCACCTTTATAGACCATCCTTCAAAGAAACAGCCAGTTTTTATGCAATTTCCTTCGTAAATAAAACGAATTGAAGCACTTCAAACACTTCATTAGTTGTGATTTTTTTCGGAGAAAAAGAATTTTTTTATATATAATTATTATTGTATCTTTAGAACAACTCTTCATTAAAGGCTGAACAGCTTCCTTGGTTTTGTTTTTCTGCGCATATGCTATTATTTTTTCATATCTCCAGTTGAACGATTTATATTTTTGCGTGATTTAAAAGACCGGGACAAACAATTTTGACAATGCGATAGGATCAATTTATTTTTTCTTGTGTTCATGAAAAGAACAGAACAGATTTTTTATTAAACTTAAAGAGAACAATTTTTAGTGTTTTCCATTTTAATGTTTAAACACAATATAAACAAGACATATATGGGAACAAAACGTGTAAATATAGCTTAACAAATTATTATGTTCTATGAATAGACATTTTGTTCATGCATGTGTGTACCCTGCCAAATTGTATTCATACATGATTTGCTTTCCTCGCCGAGAATTTGAAAAAAAAACAAAACAAAAAAAAAACATTTTGTTTATAAAATATTGAATCGAAACTATAATCGTTCAAATTAACTCAGAACATGTGTACGCATACTTCTGTTTTTCGTTTAGAAGTAAGGAAATAAACGATTTTTTTTCCAAAGTTTTCGAATGCTACTGCATTGACGCAACAAGCAAACACGTGCATGAATTGTGGCCAACGCTATGTTAATCTCCATACTGCTTGAAAAAAGTCTTATTTAGCAATAATAACAATTTCTGCGTGTTAACAAGTAAATACTCATGTCTTGTTTATAGGTATCGCACGGTAATAAGGCGCTTTGAAATGTAAAAGACAATACACTACGTTTACGATGCAAACAGTAATTCCTCGTTGGCCGAGCAGTAACGGTGCTCGTGTTATACTTTTTCGTCGGGAGTTCGATTCCCAGACCGACCCGTATTTTAACCGTATTTAATTTCTATTATTTTTAATACGATTCAATGAAAACAACACGAGTTGGGTAATCTAGTAATAACTTATTCACTTACTTATACATGTATATATGTCACGGTTAACACGTAATTATGTTTAAATACGCTTCATCTTTAATATGATTTAACACTTGAAGCTTTCCTGAATGAATTCGAAACCAGAGGAAAACAAACTTACACAAAGAATGTAAATTAAAATGTAAAATGAAAGAAAAGGATGGATGCAAGGTTCGAACCATCAAAACTATCACTACAAAATGATAATACGACTATCCACTCAACCTACTGCGCCATCAAGCCAACTATTGAATTCATTCTTATATCTTTTATTTTAAAAGAGTGCTCAGTACTGATTGTTTATTTACGTGTTGCTAAAAATAAAAACGCCATAATACTGTCGGTACTTATAGTTAGTTTTTTTTTTTGATATTCAATAAATCATTTAACTCGTTATCTTGATTTTCCAGTAAATGTTTTGACCTTTTTATATATTTTTATGCTCACTCTTCGAAATATGAATATAGACCAAGGTGCCTATATCGGAGTGAAAACATTTTTCATAATTATCACGCTCTTAGGAATGCAGTATTTATGTAATATCAGTCTAGTAAAAATCGCTCTTACAATTATTGTACATGACATCGGAGTAACAAAACTTCCGTTAACATTCCTTTTAGAGCCTTAGATGGCCGCATCACCATTATCAAGTGTAATTTTGGAGTAATACCAGGACCAGATTTTTAGCCTGACTTCTTATTGTCAAGATGTTGTTGTAAATACAGTCAAATTTTGCTGTTTATCCAATGTCATCAAATAAACGTATTTCATTTGAACTTGATATTTAATATTTTGGCGTCTGAATGTTTATGAGCAGCTCTCCAGAAATTCATATTAATCTAAGTATGGGTATAAAGTGCAGTGTACAGACACGCTAAAATTCCAGCAGCTTCCTTGGTGTTTCATATAACCAGGTGTTAGTCATATCAACTAGTCACATGTCTGACAGTTTAACGACTACAACTGTGTGTGCCTAAGTGAGTGCAAGAATCATGGTGCAACCTAAAATCAGGAAGGTCTATCAGTTGTTCCAGCTAAAATGTAGCGATTAATTTAGTTCGACGTCGCAGTATGTTATGTATGTGCAATAGAGTTTGGTATGAATACTATTTACAGGGATCTGGTCAGCACAAACTTAGGACCCACATTACTGGGAGCATTGTTCATGGGCGGGGAAAGTACTTCTTCCTAGATTGCAATCAGTATCCCCATGATACGAACCTTGTATTATCATGCCTCCTAAAACTCCTTGTGAAAGAATCAAGAGAAGGCCAGTTACCGCCAACATTATTTGTCCAGTTGGACAACACCTGCAGGTAAGATATTTGACAAGTAAACAATGAATGTACAAATAAAAATAAATGAAGTTATATTTTTAAAATTGACTAGCATTTCATTTTGCTAAAGATATCATAAAAGGCATTATTGAAAAGGGTATATTTCGCGAACATAAGATAAATTAAATACTGTTTAAAAAAGACAAGAAGAGAGCCCACCATACTTACACACAGAATGTGACACTTGTCACTTAAACAGTAAAGGAGATTCAGCCACGACAGAAATGTAAATGCGTAATGCTGTGCAAATAAACGCCACTTGTCCGTTTAGAAGATTCAGTCATAATATGATATAATTTATCAACTACAGAGGTAGCTGAAAACTGCTGTTTGTATTTAGCAACGGAATCACAAACACTATTGCAGCAAAGTCATTACTCAGACATAAACTTACATCAAACTTTAAATAGACTTTGAGTTTTATACTTATAAATGTGAATTACGAACGTCTCAAATTAATCAGTGACATTTTATTTCTGTATGGCTGCCTATTCAGTCAATCTGTGTGCCTGTCTATTTTCTTTTCCGATCTATTCAATGCTGCTGTCTGTAATTACCCATCAGAATCTTTACATGCTAGCAAGATGTTGAAATCTGGTTTAACGATATATTTATAGATAACAAAAAACAAACATGTACATTGAAATTGCATGGGCATTGCTCCCTATTAAATGCAAGTTTTATCTTATGTCTTATATCACATCAGTTATTATTGACAGGCCTATAACTAATTTTAATTGCGATTTCTATTTATAAATGAAATATACAAAAAGAATTTTTGGAAACATAGAATAAAACCAAATGAAATAATGCAGTCTCGGACTCTATTTTAGGAGTAATGAAACTCCATCATAGCAAAATTGAATGAATTGATTAGACGATTAGAAAATACTGTAAAATACGGCATCACTGAATCCAGAAAACATATGGCTCATTCACTTTTATTTTTTCTCGCTTCATTATAGTACTAATATATTTTCAAAAATTCTTTATTTCTCGAAATAAAGTTGTTCATTCGACAATGATTTAATTTCAAAATAACTACAAAGGAAATTTTAGTTTTTATTACTTAAATATGTTGGCATATATAGGACGAACTTAAAAGACAATGTGTCAGATTTTTGTGTTCATATTTAGTTATTTATTTAAGATGTTAACAGTTCTTAACAACGAAAAATAAGATAATCATTTTTTAACTGGTCGACTTCAGTCATAAACTAGAATATGTGAAGAGCAGGATATATGCTAAAGATGAAATATTTGTTTTGTTTGTAAATTCCGAAATCCTGCTCTGCTTAAACGCTTGTAATAGCGGCAAATTGCTAGAGTTGTAGGGTCTTTCATGATGCAATATTTATTGTTATAAATAACGAAAAGCAAATCCAAGGCCCATTTCGAAGAATGTTCTACAAAAATGCCATTGTTGTGATACCAAAACAAATTTAATGACGCATTCAATCGACTGTATTCTACATAATGTTTATATACATGTATGTACATTTAAGTATTTTTAGATGAATATTCTATTCATTACACTGTGTCATTTAGTAAACATGATAGTTTGAACAGGTTGTGTTTTCTCAAAACCCTGTTATACCAGTAACAGACATAGTGATCAATTTGTTCGTCTTTAATAAAATATTCTAGACTGATACGAATTAGGAGGTGTGTTTTTCATTTATATCAGCTGGGGTATTGAATTGAATTTATTCTATTTTTAAGGGAAAACAAAAACAAGTTTTTCCTTGGTATGATGGCGTTCTTGGTAAAAAAGCGTTTCGTCCGTGAGGTAAGTAAATACTTTTATTGATCTTTTGTTATTATTTCAGTTTCCAATCAGTTATAGAACATTGCATAATTATATATTATAAACAGTGTTCCATCATATCGAATTAACAAGCAAAAAGGTATTGTCTGAATATATTCACATCATTGATAAGAAAACTGATTCTGGAAATTAAATACATTGAACATATATTGCATGTTTATAATGCAAACACGATTTGCATACTCTCATTATGTTCAGTTATAATTGTTATGGCAATGAGAGAAACTGAAATAAATTTCTACTCGCAAGTGATACATGTTTCATTTTTTATGATAATTATTTGTGTAACAAAAATATTGATTTGTTTGCTAGGTCTGGATTTCTTTCCTTATTGTGGGGCATACCCACGAAGATGTGGATCAGTGCTTTTCGCGCATCAGCATGAAGATGCGCAATCGGAATACACTCACCTTAAATGAATTACACAGTGTAATTCAAAGCTCACAAAGACCAGTTCCAGAATCGACGGATGTTGGGACAGTCTGGAATATGTCAGCCTGGCTTAACGACTATGTCAACCAGATCCACAATGTTACTTACCCGAAATTATATAGGTATAACTTCTACAGCTTCTGCCATTAAAGCATTTAATTTTCTGTAGTTATGATGCTTTTGCTACAGTTATATATGCCATCTAATCTCAACTACTTGAAAAACGCCTGAGAAGAGACGTCTCGTAGTTGATATGCACATACATGTATATACATTATTCAAAAGCCATTGACAATCTCAAACAAACCAGCAGACGACAAAAAAAAACAACAAAAAAACTATGGGGTGCCGTATTCATATTAATTTGATTTTTGATTTGTGTAGTCTGCTCTGTTTTTCATTATGAACAAGTGACACCTGTGATATGGGATATCCGTGAACTTATTAAATTTTGTGATATCTTTATGAATATTAAGCTTTTTCTAAATTAATACGGAATCCCATATACAACAATCAATGAAAAGATTCTTGATTATATTTTAATCAATGCTTTCACTAATCGAGACTTAATTTGCAGCGAACTAAATTGAGTGTAGGTCATTAGAAATGAATGATAAGATCATGTGTTTTACGTGCACGTCTCTCTTTCATTGCGATGGACTGAAAAACATAATGATACATTTCATTCTAATGTCCTATACTCGTTTTCATGCAAATTGAGCTATCTTACAATGATAAAGATACTCTAAATCATTAATAATAGTACTTATCCTATTATAGCTTTAAAATATAAAGTAAACCATACGATTGGACGATCCGTTTCATTTCCCTGAACTAATTAGCTAAAATACAACACGTTAAATGATATTAACCTTCTGTGGATATTATTTCCTGATAACCTCTTCCCTTGACATGTACTGCAGAATATTCAATGACGATGTTGGCCACACCACAGTACAGTTCAAAGTGTTGTCTACTGAGGATGAGTGGCGGCCAAAACACAGTGAAAAACCATTGGAAATTTTTAAGATGAAGGACGGTGAACAACAACTTCCTGAAGGAGAACCTGAAATTGTTCGGCCAAATTATGATGCAGTCGATTTGCAAGACCTTAGAAGGTAACATCACATCACTCGTGTTATCAGTATAAAATACAATATTACAAAACCTTTGAAATTTGAAAACTATACAAGCACATTTAGTGCGTTGGTTTCTTTACCGTATTGACAATTTTAAGTGTGTATGCCATAATGAAACGTTGCATACGCTGCTTTAATTTACCAATACATGACAAAAACTTCTATTTTCAGTATTTCAAAGACTTTAACTGATACATAATATATAAAGTTTATATTTAAGCTGTGCTCTAGAGAGTAAAATGATTGTTTAACTGTTACCATTGATTTTAATGGAACTGTGTAAAAGTGAGAAAGTCGTGGTGATTGAATTTTGCATGGGAGAATAAGGTTCAGATGCATGCTACTTAATATAAAGTATAAATTTTAACTAATCACTAGATTGGTATACGAAACTCGAAAATCTCGAGTTACTGTTTCCTGCACATTTCAAAGATAGTGTTCAATGTTATCATTTAAGATCTCTCGAAAAAGACTTCAGCTTGGCGCATTTTACTGAAGAGCATGTCCGTGAATGGAATCTATTCTTTGAAAAGACAGCCACCATCGAGACAGAGACATGGCCGTTGCATAATTTGAGGCCGTTCCAAAATGTAACATATTCATCCACACTGACAGAAAAAGAGGCAGACATTCTGAGACGGTATAAAGAGAAGCGTCATCAGTATAAACAGGTAAATAATGGATTTTATTTACAGGAACTCAAACTCTCCGCATCTGGAACTGAAAAGAATAAACACGTTGTATGCCAAGTCAACACTTAGCAATAAATCTTAAAGTCTTAAAATTATTTAAGAGGGAAATATCGGGAATAAACGCATTATGTTATTGCGTTGTTTTATTACTTTTCTTAAGGACAATTTATTTCCTGAACTGTAGACTTGTAGAATTGTAGAATTGTCTGTCATTGTGTTTGCTTGTTAGACTGTTGAGAAAGTTGGTTGACTGAAGATTGATCTTAGAAACGCTTATTAGTATATTAATTAAGGTACACGTCTGGTACTTTTACAAAAGTAATGAACATAAAATAGTGTCTTCATTCCCGACAACGGCAGAGACAAAAAGGTTTATTGAGCAATTAATTAAAGACGTAATATAACCAGTCATTCTAAGTAATAACAGCAGTGGCATATTGTTTGGTATACTGTGTATAAATTTACCTTTTGTTGAATTATTGAATAAAGTATACTTTCGGCAATAGTGGTAATCAGAATGTCTTTTTTTCTTTATATTCAGGTATATTCGAGCAACATCCACGGGGACAGAAGGAGATACATAGAGGGTGAGCATGTTGTTTTTAACCATACCGGGTTAAAAAGAATAGGCCAAATCGAAAGTGTTCACGAGGGAATGTTGACGTTAGAAGAACTGCAGGAGCGGGGAAGGAAGTACTTCCGCACTGGGCAGAAGGAAAGGGTGCGAATAGAAGAATGCTACCCGGGAACTTTTGATTTAAATAGAGACTCGTCACTTCCCAGAAAAATAAGATCAAAATATTTTGCGTAGCTATATAATGAATGAATCTCTCTTGAATACTGGTCATTTTGTAAAACGTGGCAATAAAGTAATGTGGTACTTTGATTTGAACTAACCATTTAAAGCGACATGCCTCCAGATCGTTCGAAAACAAAAAAAAATTTTTTAGATATCTTGAAATAAATGCTATGCATGTATTTCTTAAGAAGGCTTTAAAACTTAATTACTGACAAACTTTATGTTACGGAAACACATGAGAATTTTCTGTTTTTACTACTTTTTTACGAAGAAAATCGAAAAGCGTTTGTCACGCTTTTACTTGAGGTAAACTGTCTCAATTATAAATATCAATATTTAGAAGTCATTATTCCCTACTTCAGCTATAGCGCTATTGGTTACGACGACGGAAAAATGTCTATTGCCGCGGCGGTCCGGGGTTCGATTCCCGATACGGTCATCTTTTTTTTCTTCATTTAGAATTTTAAAAATATTTTAGAAACAAAAATTAATTTTCTAATGTTCACTTCAATTTGAAAGAAAGATTTTTAGCCAAATCTGGAGGCATGCTGCTTTAATTATCACGAAATTTTTTAAATTCCATTTACTGACAAACTTAAGACGTGTTCATCCATATCAATTACAGCATAAATCTGTTAGGGCCACATTGCCTAAAATGATTAGTACATGTTTTACAGTATTAATTCATTTAAATGGCACAATTAAGTTTTATGTCACAAGAAAATTGAGGCAAGCTACTAATTTCAGCTATTCTAAACAAGAAACGTTTTATCGGCTCTTTTAGAGAAAAAAGCCTTATTATTGTTTACCATGTTTTTTTCCGTCATTTTATGCAAGACCACTAGGATAAGAGATGGTTCTTGTCTAACAAAGACTTCTTGACATGTACGCAACCATTGTTAAATTTATCTCTGTTATAAAAGGGACTTGCAGAGAACTTACTTACACTTGTCCAATGTAAATAAATTTTACAGTATTTATCCTCTGGAGGAACATGGTAGTCGAGCCCTTTAATATATATTATACACTATTAGAAAACACACTATGGTTCATCACTGGCATATGAATAATATATAAATTGTCATTTATATAAGAAATGAATTAATTACGGAAGAAACTCTATATTTTACAAGTCAGGATGATATTTTATGGGTTAAAATTTCAGGAGAAAAATTATCACTTGATAAAGACTTTTATTTATGTTTATGTTATGTTTTGCCAGATGACAATAGTAGGCAAGCTTTCGTAGAAAATAGTATTTTGATAGAATAACTGATTCACTTATACATGTAGAAAATAGCTGTAACGGTAATTGCTACTTAGCTTTGTTTGGTGATTATAATGCACGAACTTCACTGCGGCCGGATTTTGTTTCAAACGATAATGATATGCACGTGAATATGTTATATATGCTACCTGATGATTATGTCTGTGATAATGTAATGGAAAGATTTTCCCAAGATGCAGGTCATGTAAATAATAATGGCATTCAATTATTAGAATTTGTAAACAGTCAGGGTTACGTATAGTAAATGGCAGAATTGGTAATGACATGCATATTTGTAAATATACATTTGTCAACAGTCGTGGTTGTAGCCTTATAGATTATGTATTATGCAAGCCTGAAATGTTTTGTAATATAAATGAGTTTGAGATTGATATGCCAAATATTTCGTCCGACCACTGTCTAGTTATTTGTATGTTTAGTTTAGATACTCATAATAAAGTTGTTTAAAATGATTATATATACGTTGAGAGTGAGAATTATATAGATTTTAAATACGTGTGGAATAATGATTACAAAACTCAGTTTATCGAGAAGTTGTCGAGCACGGATATTTCGTATTGCTTAAATGCATTGTCCAATGATATACTTTTGTGTTCTACAAATCAAGATGTTGATGATTGCTTACAAAGTTATCAAACTACTGTTGATAAAGCTGCATCTCCATTGTTTAAAAAGTCAGCTCGGAAACGCACTGAAAATGATAGTATTGGCTCATTTCAAAATAATAATATTTGGTATAATAACGAATGCTGTGAAAAGAAAGATATATTTTTTAATTTATTGAATAGATATAGAAGTGAGCCAAATGATGTCAACAGAATTAATATGGTGCAAGCACGGTCAATATACAAAAGCACTTTAAGAAAATGCCGGTATAATTTTGATAAAGAAAAAACATTAAAACTTGCTAGGTTTAAGAATGCACGATTATATTGGAATATGTTGAAAGAAACTGCCGGTGTTAAAAATACAAATATACCTTTGCCATCTTTTGAAATGTGTTTTAAGTCAATAAATAACCCAAAAGATAGTTTTTTACACCAGATGAAGATGTGTTAAACTTTATAGAGCGTTATGACCACAATGAATTTAAAGTTATGTTTGCAGAATTAAATGAACATATTTCTTTTGCTCTAATGCTCTAATGCTCAAAAATGACATAGACGCTGCACCAAATAAGGTAAACTGGTGTTCTTTAGTGAAAACTTGTTATGTACTCTTGGTTTTTATGTTGTATGGTTACAACAAAGTGTTGGTATGTTTCTATCTGTAGTTAAACAAAGGTTACACGATCAGTTCAGACAAAATTGGCACGAGAGATTAGAAAACTCTAGTAGAGCATTATTTTACAGAATCATTTCAAATTTTAGGTTCCAGCCATACTTTGAATATTTTACAAACGATAGATTTTGTCAATCATTTGTGAGATTAAGGGTTTCTTCTCATAGATTACAAATAGAAGCAGGGCGTTGGTCAAGACCAGCAGCTACACCATTAAATGAAAGATCATGTCATGTTTGTAACGTTTTAGAAGACGAGTATCATTTTTAATAGAATGTGTAATATATAATGAACTTAGACGCACATATATACCATCGAAATATTGTATAAGACCAAACATGTTTAAATTTGTAGATTTATTAAATAATGAAAACAAAATGATTGCAAGAAAGCTTGGAACGTTCATATACAATGTTTTTAAGAAACGCAATGAAGTGTTATATGGTAATCATTAATGATATATTATGAATGTTATAATACCCAGAAATATAAATGAATTGTCTAGAAAAGTCCTTGGTAACAAAACCATAGTGCTGTGAATAAGAATATCAATATAAATAATGATTCTGATAATTGCACTTTTTGATTGTTTATTTTTTCTCATAGCGTATTTCTATATATTCTTGCATGAGGTAAATACATGCAGTTCTATTCCAGCCAGTCACCTTTCTGTTTCGTTTCTTTTAAGGTGACGCACAACTGGAATGTTATAGACATTTGATTGTGTTGTAAAATGTATAGTTATATGTATATATATAAAAATGACAATGAAAGCTAGAGATTGCTTTCAACTTTATAGAACCTTCTCCATTGGGATACACTACACGTATATAATTATGATATTTACTTATTTGTGTCATATGTATTCATAGTCAATATTTGTGTATTGCTGTTAATGTTCACCATAAAATTTTGTACTTGTATGCCTCATGGGCTTCTTAGCCTAATGATTTATTTGAAATAAAACTGTAAAACTGTATAAATGCAATATGACAAACGTTCATAACGTTACGAAGACTTGGGCCTGACTGATATAAAACAATTATTGATAAAATTTTCATCCAATGTATCCAGTCTGACCAAATATGAAATATAATTAAAAACGATAAGTTGTATTCACTAAAAAATAAATGAAATTATCAACTTTGTGTACATGTACTTTTAATGCAACCAACGCAGCAACTGATGTGTCATTAGTATTTTAATATTACTAATTAGTAAGTGCAATTTTACATGTTGTCATTCGCTGCAGAACAGTGTAACTTTCGATATGTATATAAGAATGTTCATTTTACGAATCTGACCCGTTTAACACATGTTGATAATTATTTTGTTATTAGGCTATGATTTGTTGAGATATCATAAAAAATACTACTGTGTAAGTTTCTTGCACATTCTAAAACTTGTGTTATATTTCATTAGGTTTTTAGCTCTACTATCCGAAAAATAGCAAATGAACTTCCGTAACTTGCACAGGAATGTAACCTGTTCATAGACATCAAAACAACTATTTTACAGATAGTAAAGGTGCTTTTACAAGACTCCTCTTGCTAAGTTTACAATATTATTTGAACGAACATTCACACTAGGCTCATACTGACTCATTGAAAGATAAAAACATGTCTGACTGAACTTGAACATCCATTTGAAATTTACTTAATACAATATGATTAATGTGAGAGTTTTGACGAAATTAGTTAAGTTAAACATTTCACTATTAATATAAATAATTGTATATAAAAATTGTTCGTTATATTAGATATTTAATCACTGTTAAATAAGCAGTACATTCAAGTTTTTATGCACTTAAAGATTCTACCTTAACTAGAATATATTGAAATAAATTGATTATTTATTACTATATATTTACATGAATATGCATTGTGATGTTGCATTTGGAGTTCCTCGAATATTTACGTTTCGGAAGGAAATGTACACACTCGGATGGACTCTGGTATTTGCAAACCATTTAAATGCATATTTTATGCAAATATTGATAGTCGTATTTGATATTTTATTTTCAACAAAGTAAAGGATGTAAATAACACTATATATCTGGAAAAATGAGGTCAGTAGACCACCCGTAACAGTTTGAGGAGAGGGACTGATCCGTATCTCTAGTATTAGATTCTAGAGTTACGAATACATACCACTAAATAAGTAGTGAATCGGATCTTAGTCATCGATGGTTCAATTTAGTTTTTATGTAATCTAATATGTAATCTAAGAGAGCGTAAAGGACGTTTGTGGTTTCCGGCCCATTGGAGTTGCATACGATAGTTTATTGATTTTTTCTTAGCTGAATTCAGATAGCGAATGGGTTCGTAATAACTACTTCTCGTCTAAATAGGTAGAGTTGGTCTTCGTTTAAACTCTCGCTTCTTATCCGAATTCAGCTAGTGAATCGGAGCTTATACATCGCCTGTTCATTTAATTTGTTTATCCAAATTCTGATAGCGAGTAGGACGATTGCCATCACTTGATCGTTTTATTTTCAAGAAAGGTATTTCAGATAGTGTACAGGACATTTGCCATTGCTAACCCAATAAACATTGATTAGCAGAATTTAGTTTTATACTGCAGCTTGCATTCTATAGTCAATTAATATTGTCTATCCGAATTCGGATAGTGAATAAGAACATGGCGCGTCTAAATACTACCTTTCAAAATTCAGATAGTGCTGGTAGAGTTTGCCATAATTTTAAAATAATGCTCTTTATCCAAAATCAGGTAGGTTATACGCTTATTCGTATAAAAATAGTGAATCGCCTATTCATTTTATTTTGCTTATCCAAATTCGGCTAACAAGTAAGTAGATTGGCATCGCTTGCTCATCTTATAGTGCTTATCAGAATTCAGGTAGCCATTCACCTTTTCATTTGTGTTGTTTATAAGCCAAATTAACTTATTTCGAAATCCTTCTTTGTACTTGTATATCAAATATGAAAATAAATTTTCTAAATATAAAGTGAACTGGTGTTTATTTCTTAATATCTACAAAAATCAAGTGTTTTGACAGTTTGGAAACTGTCAAATACAAATGGAACGTGTTAACTGTGAAATGTGTAAGTGGGTTATATAAACGCTTAACTTAGTCACTTATTCTGTATGTCTGTTTTTATATACCTGATCTCCGTTGAATTCTGATCCCAGTTTCGGCGGTTAGGTCAGCCTCTACCAGTATATCTTAACGTTGTGTAATAAGAAGTTTGTTTGTTTCAAGTACTAGTATACTGTATAAGGACTCTGTTCCCAGGGCCTCGACATCTGCATTTTAACCATATACTTTATATCATATGTATTTGTATACTGACATTTATGTGAAGCTGTGACCAATTTCTGGCAAACATTAATCAAAACGAAATTAGATATTTACAGCTATAGTAAAACTGTTAATAGTAAAAGTAATGTATTCATACAACTGTCTTGAGTTCTTCTTTTATTATAGTATTATTATTTTCTGTGTCAAGCTATCTTCAGTAATGTGCTGAGCGGGAAGACTCTTTTTCTTTTCGGTGAAAACAATCACAACAGTTACTATTAAACAGTGCGAAACTTATATCTTTTCGTACTACTGTCTGGTTCAAGTCACAATCTAATAATGAAATACAATAATTTTTTGTTGTAAGTTAATGAACAGAATAGTCAATAATTTTTGACTTTGTTATTTGACTCAGGACATATGTATTGGCCGTGGCAATATATATTAACATGTATTTAATCTCAAACGTAAAACAGATTTTATAGCGGTTTATGTTTGTCGTTCTGGTGCGCACGCTAAGGCCCTATAACGAAACTTTGAAATTTTTGTGCATTACTTTTGCGCGCACGCCAACGCAGCAACGAAACTAACAACGCGACAAACGAAACATTTCATTTCGTCACCAACAAAAGTGTCGTGTTGGTTCACTGGCTCGAACGCCAAGCCGAAATGAAAGAATAGAAGGTGTTACTTTTTTCTGAACTGGACATCAGAAAAGAATTGATAACTCTGTTAAGCTCAGTGCTTTGGAACTTGGACAATTGTTTCAACTATTGACCGGTAAGCCATTTGATAGGTTTTTGATTGGATAGCTGTAAAACACTATATAAATTGAGCAAAAAGCTCAGAAGATTTAACGGACTATGCTACAGTTTTATCACAATGGGCAAAAACTCATATACGTAAAGCGATCGTATATTTTAAGTAGACCTTTTGCAGTCTCCGTGAAGAAACAAAAGCAATCTTCTTCTGAAAGAAATATTTTCGAATTGAAAGTCACCGAAGGATTGCTAATGTAAAGACTGAAATGGTAACAATCATAATACAGTTAAAAATCTTGAACTGCATGCATGTTTTATATCTGTTAAGAAACCGGACAAATATTTCAAGGATATTAATTGCATTCTAGAAATTAATTAAATAAACACTTGTTATATCGAAACCAAACCCTTATAAACCCTTAAAAGATGAAAGATCTCTTGACACGTGTATGGCGAACTTTACCAAATGTTAAAGTTTTAAAACTTAAATGACCTTTCCAAATGTGCATAGATTTACATATCTATTAAACAAAAACAATCGTAAAAGTTTTCCGTGAATGCAATTGCCAGAAGAGCTTTATGTCACCTTATCATAATAGTTTAACAATATCTTTATAAAATATTTATATGAGCCGCGCCATGGGAAAACCAACGTAGTGGCTTTGCGACCAGCATGAATCCAGACCAGTCTACGCATCCGCGCAGTCTGGTCAGGATCCGTGCTGTTCGCTAATGGTTTATCTAGTTGCTATCTAATTGATAACTCTGTTAAGCTCAGTGCTTTGGAACTTGGACAATTGTTTCAACTATTGACCGGTAAGCCATTTGATAGGTTTTTGATTTGGATAGCTGTAAAACACTATATAAATTGAGCAAAAAGCTCAGAAGATTTAACGGACTATGCTACAGTTTTATCACAATGGGCAAAAACTCATATACGTAAAGCGATCGTATATTTTAAGTAGACCTTTTGCAGTCTCCGTGAAGAAACAAAAGCAATCTTCTTCTGAAAGAAATATTTTCGAATTGAAAGTCACCGAACGATTGCTAATGTAAAGACTGAAATGATAACAATCATAATACAGTTAAAAATCTTGAACTGCATGCATGTTTTATATCTGTTAAGAAACCGGACAAATATTTCAAGGATATTAATTGCATTCTATAAAAATTAATTAAATAAACACTTGTTTTTAATTATCGAAATCGAACCCTTATAAACCCTTAAAAGATGAAAGATCTCTTGACACGTGTATGGCTAACTTTACCAAATGTTAAAGTTTTAAAACTTAAATGACCTTTCCAAATGTGCATAGATTAACATATATATTAAACAAAAACAATCTTAAAAGTTTTCCGTGAATGCAATTGCCAGAAGAGCTTTATGTCACCTTATCATAATAGTTTATCAATATCTTTATAAAATAGTTATATGAGCCGCGCCATGGGAAAACCAACGTAGTGGCTTTGCGACCAGCATGAATCCAGACCAGTCTACGCATCCGCGCGTTCTGGTAAGGATCCGTGCTGTTCGCTAATGGTTTATCTAGTTGCTATCTAATTGATAACTCTGTTAAGCTCATTGCTTTGGAACTTGGACAATTGTTTCAAATATTGACCGGTAAGCCATTTGACAGGTTTTTGATTTGGATAGCTGTAAAACACTATATAAATTGAGCAAAAAGCTCAGAAGATTTAACGCACTATGCTACAGTTTTATCACAATGGGCAAAAACTCATATACGTAAAGCGATCGTATATTTTAAGTAGACCTTTTGCAGTCTCCGTGAAGAAACAAAAGCAATCTTCTTCTGAAAGAAATATTTTCGAATTGAAAGTCTCCGAAGGATTGCTAATGTAAAGACTGAAATGGTAACAATCATAATAAAGTAAGAATTCTGAGTAGTGGCTTTACGACCAGCATGAATCCAGACCAGTCTACGCATCCGCGCAGTCTGGTCAGGATCCGTGCTGTTCGCTAATGGTTTATCTAGTTGTAATAGGCTTTGAAAGCGAACAGCATGGCTCTTGACTAGACTGCACGGATTCGCATGCTGGTCTGGATCCATTGTGGTCGCAAACCCTCTATGTTGATTTTCTCATGGCACGGCTCATATAATTCTATCAAAATTTCACAATAATCGAATAGTGTCACCCAACAACATATTTTAATTAAGGTTGTGGTGTATCACGTTTAATTAAGTTCGTTCACCTTTTATATAACATAATGGTCTTTTTGATCTGATTAAATCGGGTTTATTCCATTGGTTTAAACAATATTTATTTTTATTAATCATAATTCATTTACAACATACAACGAAAAAAGCATACAGGATTGAGTAGGAAGCTGAAAGCTTATTTTAAACTCTCTCCTTATATATATTTACGTTTAGCATGTGAAATCACGGTAACTTATAAAGTGATTGATAATATAAATTGCTTACAGTTTATTCATCTACATAGGTTTTAAAGTAATAACCACGTTACGCGTACAAATGGAAAAAAAATAGGAAATAATATAATATTAAAGTATTAAATTGTTAATATATAAGTTGTTCTAAAATGTGTATGTCTGTGTGGCAAAGAAAGAAGGTAGGAGGCGTAAAGTAGGAAATTAGAAAAGAAATGAGTTGAGTGGTCGCTTTCAGACTAACTTGGATTTGAACTTTATCTGGATACCGTGTGTAAATATATATGGGTTAGTATGGCAGTGCATAGTAATTATGTTTCGAATCTCTTTGTTTTTGTATGTACTTTTGTATGTGCATGAATACTGAGCTGTTGTGTGTGTTTGTAATCGAGGTGTCACCATAAAACAGTGTGTGTAAAGTAACAATCGTTAGTGGTCTGATATTGTTGAAGAGGTCAGTGCATTCCATGATATATTTTGGACAAAGAAAGAAATAATGATAGGTGTTTTCAACTTCACCACATGAGCACAGAGGACTGTTGACAATATTTTTGAAAAAGAAATGTTCGTTAAGAAGCTACAGTGAGTCCGAAGCCTACCGTGCAGTATTTGATATTTGCGATCTCCAATATAGAAACGACAAGGAGGTGTGTGTATGTCAGCAAAGAGTCTTCTTTTGAAGGTTGACAAAGTTGGAGAGTTTCGAATGTCTGTTAGTAACTGGTTCCAATCAGTTATAGTTGATGGAAGGAAAGAGTTAGCAAAAAGTTGAGTATTACATTGAAAGTTTCTGGTGCTGCTGGCATTTCTAAGATTGTATGCAGAGGTGACAGTGTGAGGAACTAGTGTAGAGAAATACTCCAGAGATAGAAGATTATATATTTTATAGAATAGAATGAGTTTGTGTTTTTGTATTTGGTTTTTAAGAGGCTCGAATCCAGTGTCTGTGTAGAGATTTTCAAATGAGACTAGCTTGGTTGCACCGGTGATAATTCGACAGGCTTCTAACTGAATTTTCTCAAGTTCTGTCTCTTGTTGTTGGATTATATTGCTCCACACAACGTCCGAATACCCCAGAAGTGGCATTATGTATGGTAGATAAATAGTTTCAAACCCTTTTCTATCTAAAATGAATTTTAGGGATCTCATGACGTTCTGATGTTTCCAGGCATTCTCTTTGATGTTTTCTATATGTTCTTGCCAGTTTACGTCGTTCGAAAACCTAACTCCAAGATGCTGAAGGGAATAACTCCGTTTATTTGGAAACCATTCACAGAAAGAGGAGGATGGATAGGTTTTTACGTTTTTACGTTAGGTTTTGAGTTCTGCTCATTTTCGTTTTTGTCGTGTTGAGCGACCTGTTAAGTTTCCACTTTTCTCTATTTTATGTTTACGTGATATAAGAAGAGTCTCTGTTTTTTTTTATTGAAATCGACCAACCAATCATTCGCCCAGTTGGTGATTTTCAGAAGATCAGAATTAAGAATATAAGCAGCTGCAGTTGGATTATCAACAGTGATGTATAGGATTTGATAGTAGAATTAATGTCCTTAACAATATCGTTGATGAAAACTATGAAGAGAAGAGGACCAAGAATACAACCTTGAGGGACACCAGCAGAAATAGCAGCTGTGTCGGAAGAGCCACCAGGAAGAACCACTTTTTGACTTCTATTTGATAGATAGTCCCGGAACCATTCCAGGAGACTTCCAGAAATTCCTGTAGACTTGAGCTTATGGAGAGAACCTCTATGCCAAACACGATCAAAAGCTTTGTAGATATCGCAAAAGACTGCACGGACTTCTTTCCCTTCGTCTAGAGCTTGACAGAATGTATTGTATATGGATACTAATTGGTTTGTTGTTGAATCATTAGGTACACATTCAGACTGGAGAAAAGACATTGTGTTATTTTGTTAGAAGAAATTGAATACTCGCTTATGAATATTTTTTTCTAGTGCCTTGCTAATTGTGCTAAGTAATGATATTGGCCTGTAATTTGAAAGTAATTGAGAGTCATTCTTTTGGAAAACAGCCCTGACACGTGCTAGTTTCCATTGTGATGGTACTCTGCCGTTGCCTAGTGATTTGTTGAAAAGTTTGCAAAGTGGTTGTGACAGTTGATGCGATAGTTCCTTTAGAATTCTATTATTTACATTGTCCGGTCCAGAAGTTTTTCCAATTGACAATGAATTTAATGTAGTAGTTATTTCATCCTCTGTTACTATGATTGACCTGAGTTGCAGATGATTTGATACGTTGTGCATATGTGGCACTGTTTTGTTTGTGTCATTTAAGATAGTGTGTGATTGGAAGAAGTTATTTAATATGTTAGTCTTTTCTGTGTCAGAGGTGATAAGATAGATTACCGTTGTGGTTAAGAGTTTGTACGTTTGTATTTGGCGTTGTTGGTGCAATGTTTACCAGTAGTCTGTTGTTTTAAGGTTTTCATTTTTCAACTGATCTGACAGTTTTTGTGAGAGCTGTGATTTTGCGTTTCTGAGTAGCTGGGTTGTTTTATTACATAGTTGTTTGTACTTGTTGTTCATTTTGCGTTTGTTTTGCTTTGTCATATGCTCGTTTTCTTTTTCTGATGTATTTGCGTATGTCGTTGTGCATCCATGAGGGATCTGTTTGTCTTATTTTGTTAGGTATATGTTTTTCCTGAATTCAGTGATGTGTACCAATGTCATGGAGTTCAAAGGAGTCCCAGTCTGTAGATGCAGCCTTTTGTCTCAGACTGTCATAGTCACCCAGGTCGAATTTCCATACCATTCGCTTATAAGACCGAAATTTAGGTTTAGAGCAGTTCAGACAACAGAATATAGGACAGTGAAATCTAACATGTTGATCGAGAAAGTAATCACCAACTTCAGATGTGTAAAACACTATACGAAGAAGAGACAAGAAAAAGATCAGCGAGAGTGTTAGAAGATTCAGGGTAATGAGAAGGTTCACGTGTCGCGATGTCACTGAATTTTCTTTTTGTGTGAGGAGTTTTCTCATGTCTAGGTTGAAGTCCTCTGCGATGACAATATTGTTTATGTTTGTGTCAAAGGCAAGTCCGATTGAGTTTTCTATACTAGACAAAACAAGAGGAGAGGAATTTGAAGGACGATAGAACGTTCCTTAAAGTAACATTTTATTATCAACTAGAATTTCTACCCAAATGAACTCAACTCCGTCGGGTTCAAGATAATGTCTTTTCACAGCAGGAATATAGTTTTCCACGTAGACAAGAACACCGCCATGGTTATCTCCTGGTCTGTCTTTTCTAAACAGAGGGGCAAAGTTGTCAAAGCAAGTAGAGCCGGATTTGGTGTTGTGACCGAGACATGTTTCAATGAAAGAAATGACGTTAAAATGATTGAGTTCCTCTTGTAAGGTGTCCGATTTGTTAATGAAGCTTTGAACATATAGTGTACAAGAGATAGAGATTGACTGAAGTTTTCCATGATATCAGAAACCGAGGGGGAAGTTGATATCAAGATGTGTGAATCAGGCCCAGGATTTTCGTGAATATCTCCGGCTCTAAGCAGAAGCAATGCCATCCAGGTTAATAGTTCAAAGATAGTGAAATGGCAAAAACCCTTTGTTTTCATTTGACAGATAGCAAAATGTCCAATCCTCACCCGATACGTATCAATATCAGCTGACATAGGTTATTCCAGGATTGAAAATGTAGTTGGGCGAGGATACCCAGAACCAGTGCCTAAAGTGACCACTACATGAGATAGAGATAGAAAAGTAAAAGAGAGGATAGTAGCTGTGGTAGAGGATTGAGGTATATGAGAAAATAGTGTGTTTGTATGTTTGTTTGGTCATAACACACAACAAGAACTAATGATTTTATATTTCAAGTGTAATAAACAATGTTTTACCTCCCACCAGATTTTAGCCCTTTTATTGGTTGACAAGTGTCACGTGGTTACCCTTTATATTTCTATAGAAGGTCAGTGGGTGACCCTATATGAATATGGCATTTTAAAATTGCGTATTGTTGAAAATAAAATTAACATTATAATTTTAAAAATTCAAAAGGATCCTACTACCGCCTTCAGAGACCTTTCGAGAAGTAATAAAATGGTAGTTAAAACAAATCAATTATTGGGTTTGTTACTTACCCTCTACGGAAATACGTAAGGTCAGTATAGAGAGCTCAGCTTCGCCTCGTCCTCTGCAAAGCATGTTGACCTTACATATTTCCGAAGAGGGTCAGTAACAAACCCAATAATTAATGATATTCATACAGTTGTGTATAATCATGTTTTTCTTATGGCAATTTTTGTCTACCTCATGACCTTTATGTTACTTAAAGGCACGACCTAGTGACCAATTTTTTTTTACTCGCAAAAACTCCATGAAAATCATTCTCAAATAACATGTAATATCCAGTTATACTATTAGTTTTCAGGTGGACAATTTAGGTCATTCCTAAATAAATGTCCTTGACAACTTCCTCTGTAAACTTATTCAGTCAATCTCTTCAGCATAGTTTCAAAGACATAGATGAATAACTATCTCACACTGATTTCTGTACGTAAGACATTACAGGCATGGTCTTGGCCTGACGTTTGTCACTGTCAGTTTGTAACTAGATACTTGTTGTTTCTCCCTTTCTTCTTGCAAATTATGTATAATTACCATCATGGAAACGCAAAAGAATACACTCAGTTATTTTGTGGTGCCTCTTTAAATATGACAGGTCATTTTAGTTTAAGGTCGGGTTGACTGAGTATGTATATTTATTGACGCGTAAAGTGACAGGTCAGTTGAGGTAAAGCGATCCGATTGGTCAATAAAGCCGGTAACACAATAGATATGGTGTCTATTTCATTGATGTAAACGCTTGGAATAATTTGTGATTTTTTACACATAATTGTGAATGAGTATTCCGATGGGATGTTTACTATTTCATTTTACTATGCGTTCACGTGTTTTAGTAAAATTGTATTTTAAAGAATACTGCTCTTGACAGTTAATTCATAACTGGAGCTACTAGTTTGGTGCATAAAAATTTATGTTTTAATTCGAACGTCGCTTCAATGTGGATTTAAATACAGAAGTGGCGTAGCTTATTGTTTTTCGTTAAAAGCAGAACAGGTTTACGTGTTAGGTTGTTCAAAAGTATAGATGTACAGTGTTTCGGTTGCTATTATATACTAGTGACAGCTTGACAATATGTATATTTCATTTTGCTACAAGTGGGATTTACTTATTGTGAATTTCTATGCTAAAACGTCCATTCTACAGACAGAGGAGCAACTCCAATTTGAACATGTCGGAATTGTTCAACTTTTTATACTTTTTGGTATTATCATTATTTTACTTTCAAAATGAAGAAGTTAGGTTTTATACTGTCTAAAATGGCACTGAAATGTCCACTAGAGATAACTAATTTTCGAAATCAGACGTTTAAAACATGCATGAGATCTAAAATCTATGTCGGCGATCTAGGGTTAAATTAATTTGCATGGCACTGAAATTTAAATATCGGGACAATTACTTAACTGTTATGCTCAAATGTTTAGTTAATGATATACATCTTGAAGAAAACATCACCTTTGTCAATATGTGTCAATCACCTGTATATTTACCGCGTATCTTTTGTGTCGGCAATTTGGAGAACAGATACGTTACATCATCTATTCACTTCAAATACTCAGGTGCGTAATGCATGTTCCGGAACGACTTTTGACAGTTTGAAATTTAATGATATGATTATCAAAATAATATTGACTTATTTACGAAATAAACATATTTTAGAAAATAAAATAAGATAATGTTCAACTGCCACCGTGTTTCAATTTGCGTTTAACAGATACGTTACGAAGTGTTTCATTCAGCATACATTTATATTGCATTTATCTAGAAATGCTACTGGACAGTGTAGTAGAACAGGAGTTTAACTTTGTATCCGAGTTTAAGTATTTAACTTTTAGTCCAGATTTCATATTTTTCACCTAAGAAAGCATATCAAAAGTAGATACGTTACAAACAACAAATACGTTATACGACTGTGTAATAAAAGAGTAAAAATGTGTGAACTGTTTGAATAATCATCACCTTGACTTAAAGTTTTAGAAAAAAGTTGATTACGGTATTATTATTGATATCTGAAGTCAGTAAGACATCATAAATATTGAATAAAACAGATACGTTACAATTTCTATTTTTTATGATAGATGTTCAAATTAAACTTTTTCTACACAAAATATAAACATTTTGTGTTATATTTCTTTACTTTTAAATAGAATCATATCAAAATGTATGAAATATAAAGCAAATGTAACGCCAATTAATTAATTTAAAACTGTGACAGATGCGTTAATGAAATGGGTACACTGCTTTCAACAAAAAGACCGTACTTTCGGATAAATCTAAGAACCAGCAGTTATATTGTTCAAAAATTAAGTTTCCCTCATCAATTCAAGAACGTTAATCTACATGATGATATAGATCTTATTTCATAGTCCAGTATGAAGTGCGTTTTATGACAACATATATTTGTGCAAGTTATGTTATTTTTCCATACAATTTGGTTTATTTTATCGGTCATAATATAAAAAAAACTTCATTTCTTAAAGAGTATTTAGTCTGAACAGGTAAATAACGGATATAACAATTGTTATGTGTTATATTAAATATTTTTTGAATGAAAATTTGCCGTGTAACATACTCTTTGCAAAATCAAAGAAATAACAAAAACGTTTTGGATAGTTAACTTAAACATTTAAGTTGTGTACTTCGAAGGCCTGAAACGATTAAATAAAAACAATTCTGAATATATTTGGAATATTAGATGTGGGCACATTTTTACTGTCCAAGTTGCTCCTCTCTCTGTAGAATGGACGTAAATGAGTACATGGAGAAGGAGAAAATCTTGAAGATGTACAGTGAGATAAGATTAATAGTAAGTGTACAGAATTTATCTTTTCTTCGAGAATATAAGGTAGGTAATGTGTAGTACATTAACATATTGATTATTCTTTCTGTCAGATGCACAACGGAGAAGACCGCACGGTCTTGATTTTAGAGATTTACTATCATTTTCAACCACTAAATTTGGTGAAATATATAGGCAGCTAAAATGAGTTATTTTCTTTACGCTTTCAAGCGCTGTAGGGATGGAGTTTAATTTATACTTGTACAGAAATGCATGCATTTTCAACTATGGTACTGTTTTTGAGAAACTTCGTTATAAATAATTAGGTATTTAATGTGATAAGCAGCTGACAAATTTAGATTTATTAAACTGCAAGCATATGCAGTCTAAGTATATAAAAGAAGCAGTTTAAAAAAAGGTTTCTACATAGGTCCACATCCTGACTAATATATTCTTTTAGAGTTAATTGAACACAAAATAATAACAGGCTTCGGATTTACTTTGCAAATCCGGAATTTTCGCAAACTCAGCTACCTTTTTCACTCGAGATTTTTATTAATTAATTAATTCATACAATATCTTGGACCGACCGGAGCAATTTTTGGTCATTCGTCTGTGAAAATCTCAAAAAACGAGCACATGAGAGATGATCAAAGTTGGGTCTCCCTGTTTTTTTTTCCTCCAGATTAAATCGGTTTATTCCCCTGAGACTCCATGGACAAGAGAATAGTAGATGCCATAAGATACACATGCACGTGGAACAGAGAGTGAGAGTAAACTTGTGTTAACCTTTTGGGTGTGACTTCAAGCCTTTGGCAAACGTTTTTGACTGGAAAGGTAATTTTATGCTTTATTGGTTCACATCCTTTATGATCAGAAATGAGCGATCTTATTAGACAATTTATCATGCAACTACTATGCAAGGTGCCTTATGTCACTTGCCTGATATTTTATATTTTGTTGTCAGGTCATTGACCCGATATCAAAATTATGCTCCTCTCATATTGACGGACTAGATTTACATCGTTTTTTAAATTTTATTTTCAGATTGAATTTTATTTAATTTACAGAGTCCAGTTGCACAACCATTTTCTAAATAGATTCTGTAATCTCAACAAATTTCCTTGAATATGATTGTCTCAAACTTTATCACACAGACAATAGCACTGAATGACGTCACTGTGAAACATTCATAATGAAATCACAATGTTTACATGGATCGATTCCCGGAAAGGTTTACAATAGGACAGATTGTGTTTGCAATCAAATCCGTTGTATTTTCTATTTTCAGAACTGATAAGACAAAGGTCGGGTGGGCAGACGCCGAGTGTTCATATTTTTTTTTTTTTTGTAAACAGTGATGTTTTTCTAACGGCTTACACTTTCTTAAGACAAAAATGATATCAATGATGTTTTAAGCAATGGAAAGGATATAAAACTAGCAATTTTTTTATTGATTTCTTTTGATTATTATTTCGAAATGAAATCGATTAATTATGAACGCTTAACTCACAGTGTTTTTTTTTTTAAACATTAATTTGTACGCCGCTATTAAAATCATATGTCATTTAAAATGGTTTCTCATTTTAAAAAGATATTCAAATGAAAAGAATATGAAAATCGAAAGCATTTCAAAACTTTATGAATTTCTAAAATCCATAAATTAGCGAAAAGGTTACTAGTATTAAGAATTAAAAATTCCGATCCAATATAAAAACAATGTAAAAACATTTGTTTAGCCCACCACCAGATATAAAGGTGTTAATGCGTGATGTCTAGGCGATCTCTCCTATACACTTGACAAGGTATGATAAACTTATTCTTGATTTATGCTTTATTTAAGGAATGCACATTTTATCAGGTATTAGCAAGAGTATTTATGTTAATTATTATTCTTGAATCTGTTAATTATGATTCTTGGATCAGTGTAAATTCAGTGATTTTAAAAACTATAAAGTCTGGAACTCGAAGTGAAATTTTCAGCGTTTTGGACATGTAGTTGTCTGAGTCAATGTTTCATAAAATTGAAATAAAGCATGTTCTGCTTTATTCAAGAGGATGATTTTTTATTTTTACGCAGGTAAAAGTTTATTTTATTGTTATTTTCACAAGAATGTCAGAAAGTCAAAAACGTTGTAGGAGTTGAATACAATATGGCTGCCGTATAATTTCGTTCAGATGTTTCAGGGGCGGATGAAGTTTCAAATCCGTATAATATAAAGTAGCTCACACCCTATAAATGACTGTACTACCCCTCTTCCTCTTACGAGTGATCAAAACAATGAATAGACACCCGGATGGTAAGAAATCTTCTTGAAATTAATTATTTTGCTTTACACTGTATGTGTATTTAAGTTTAACGATAAGGCTAAAATAAATATGTTTATATGGCGATATGATAGATGACATTGACAGGTAATGTTTACAAAATGCTGCCAAAATGTTGACTGGTCACACTCACTGCATGAAAATTTACTCGACCAAGTCACAAAACAGATGAATAGCACGTCAAATCGATTTGTAATTCAATAATCCATGATGTTTCCTGAAATAAATATGCATATTCCATAAATATATGTAAATAAGATGTTTCATATGTGTTGCGTTTTTAAATGAAATATTTTTTTATCTGGTCGGTGAAAAAACAATCACTGTATGCCGACTTGCAAGTTTTGATATTTGATCTGAACGCGTATTTGCAAGTGAAACTGTATTCCACCTTGCAAGTACAGTAGGCAATTTATATCCTTTAAGGTTGTAATTGAAATACAAAATGCATACAAATGTCTTGTTTGATCAGTCGTCATATAAATAATCATTATGTCATTTAATGTCGGACTCCTCGTGCTATGCTTGTACTAATCCGTTGGGGGTGGGGATAGAGGGTCTGTGACTCGCTATCCTACTTAATTATATAATGAATTGAATGCTTCAGCATCATTTACATGCAAGTATTCAGTGTTGGTTTTACACACATATACTATCATAAAATACAGAATTAGAAACTGAAAGTTTACACAGGGTCCCTACTATGTCATGCAAGAAATTAACCGTCGATTCCCTATGACAATAACGCGTAGAAATGTTACCTGAAGACTTTAAAATATCGATGAGATGAGACAGGAGGGGACTATAGGTTGACCGCCGTCTATTTTGTCCATCTGCCAAGAAAATGATCCTCTGATTTAAAAAAAAAAACAAAAAAAAACTATTACACCTGCAAGTATCCTGCGAATGGACGTATAGATAGAAAACGATAACGAAAACATTATCGGAATAGTCGATTAAGTCCTTATTAGTAATTCAGGGTTTACTTCATGGTAAATCAGTCAACAGGATTCAAAAGTAGTACAACTATTATGTCACAAATGGCCTCAGTAACCCGATTTCCCCTTTCTCCATAATAACATAAACATGTTTTCGTTACAAATACCGTGCCGTCGTGTTTACTGCCTGTCAAGATTTAACCGTTATTTCTATTTGAAATTTACATTTGATAGTGATAACGCTTGCACACAACGGGAATATGTGTGTGTGTGTGTGTGTGTGGATTTAGTCGTTTTCATTGATCAAGATTTGATCTTTGCCTAAAGATCATCAAGATGAACATTCTGACCAAGTCCCATAGAGATATTGCAATAATTATGTCCTCTAGTGAGTTAACAGACTTTTTCTTTGATTTCGTTGACCTAGGTTTATACCCCAGTTAACCCAGATTTAAAAGTCACCTATGGAGTATCAGTAATAATATTTTGAAAAAGTTTCGTTACGATATGGTCTAAGATGTGGCCTCTACAGTGTTAACTAGCTTTTCCTTTGATTTGACCTGGTGACCAAGTTTTTGACCCAGATTTGAACTCGACCTAAGTATCATCAAAAGTAACATTCTGACAGAAGGTTTCATTAATAAATGGTCACAAAAGTGGCCTCTAGACTGTTAGCTAACTTTTTCTTTGATTTGATCTGGTGACCTAGTTTTTTGAAACCGGATTTACTCGTCGAGGATTCTATATAGGGTAACATTTTTACCAAGTTTCATTAAGATTGTTCCAAATTGTGATCTCTAGACTGTTAACAACCTTTTACTTTTGATTTGACCTGGTGACCTAGTTTCTGAGCCCAGATGACCCAATATCAAACTCGTCGAAGCTTCTATTTTTTTTTTGGTTCCTTCCGTAAGCCAGCTGGATGGCTTCCTCACATGAAGAATTCAACGCCCCGAGTGAGGCTCGAACCCACATCGATGGGGGGCAAGTGATTTGAAGTCAACGACCTCCGCCACGGAGGCCCCTTCGTCCAAGCTTCTATAGAATCTACATTCTGACCAAGTTTCATTAAGACTGGACCAAAAGTGTGACCTCTACAGTGTTAACAGTCAAATTGTTGACGCCAGAAAGGCGCCGTTTCACAACATTTGTGTCAAGTTATTTCAGGATCCCTTATTGCATAAACAAGTTATGGCAAGGACACGAATAACAGACCCTGTTTCACCTTTAAGTGTCACTTTATAAAGGAAATGAAATGAATAAGACAGACACTAACTACATATTGCCGATGTTTGTGTGTAAACTTTGAGAGAGGTGGGAGTAATAGTATTCAAGTAATTGCACGACCAAATTTATGAGGATACATATACAAACAGACCTAACAGACAGACCGCATGTTGACTGCTATATACCACCCTCCTTCAAACTTTGTTTGCGGGTTATGATTATGAAGAAATATTACAGGAGCATAAGAAACGCCTATTTTTTTTACAAATAAGTCACTCTCAAACAGGCATACAGTCTTTTTTTATGAAACTCGCTAGCACTTGTACAGTTCTTGAGCAAGCATGCATACAGTCAGGAAATATCACCGAATCTTCTTTCTTTGACGGTTATAAACAAATTGGAGAATTCATCAATGATTTTATTTTATTTTGTATTGTTTCCTTATCCATAAAACAGTGGAATTTACATGTAGGTCATTCTTCAAGCAAGAAAATATGTAGTCTCGACGCCGACAATGTACAATTTCTTGACAAAATCAGTGATCAATCGAGTTTTTTTTTTTTGCTATATTTCTACCTGTAATCAAACTAACACAATATATACAGAAACAAATCATGTCAGCTTCCAATAAGATAAAAATATACATACCTTAAAAGCAAATCAGTCACTTTAAAATGTTGTTTGTCAACTTTTAGCTGTCAGTTTATTGTTTTGATCACTCGCAGGAGGAAGAGGGGTAGTACAGTCGTTTATAGGGTGTGAAGTTATTAATCATGGCGGACGACCGACTGTGTCGCCCCGGTATTATTTAAGGAACAGGCTGGCACTGACGTCCAACATTTAACCGTTATTATACTTAAACACTGACTGACCTTCAATCTTAAAGGCTTGATTGCTTTCTTACAGAAAAGTGTTGGGTGTCGAACCACAATGGTTATTTGCAACGCGAGATCCTTTATTGAATGGGATCTTTAGTAAGTGAAATGTTTCTTTTTGTGACCGCAACAAATGCTTATGCGCAAGACCGCATCATGTTATAGTTATGTCTGTCAGTTTCGTGTCCCTAAATTGAGACTGACGTACAGACGAAATGCTTGCTTCCGCCATACATAGTGTACTGAACATCAAAGGCACATCGCGTATTGTATAGATAAGCAGCGCAAATGAGATATACAACTAACAATATGAACATTTATTATATACCTATATAAATACTGTTAAAAATCGGCTTGTATTTCACAATTAAATATGAAGAGACAGACAAAAATTCCGTATTGTATCTTTTAAATTCCGTATTGTACCTTCCGTATTGTATGCTGCCGGACTACTTTCATTAATATGCATGACCCGACACATTCTATAAATAGCGCACGTAAAAACTTCACTAAATTCCATTTAAGGTGGTTATGCACGTTTGATAAACCGGAATTGATGGCATAACGTCATTTATCCGGAAAACGTGGAATAAAGCCTAGATTCGGCGTACGGAAATAAAAATCATTTTCTGAATTAATCAAAACCTGTGAGTACATTTATTACAATGGCACAGTTGCTGTATTTCTAAAGTCAAAATATGATATTAAAACTTATGACACGTTAAATATGTCAAAATAATGTGTTAATTTAGCGTGAAATGGTCGGTTCACTTTAATCATGGTCAAATGTACCAAAAATAAGCACACGGACCTATATATTTTATTTCACCAAATTTTAGACCATAAGTGTATTTATAACTGTGATAAGTTTCATCAAAATCTACATTGTACAAAAATTTCTATTCGCGAAAATGTTATGAAAGTTATGATTTTCCCATAGACTCCCATTATAAAATATTGCGTGAGGTCCAAATTTTTCAAATCAGTCTAGCAAAAAATCAAGCACACGACCCTATCTTTTTTATTTGCTGAATTTTCTAGGTATATTCTGAAGTTTTGAAAAATCGCAGTTTAATCAAATTCTACATTGTAGAAAAAAAATCGATCCAAACGTGCATAACTACCTTAATATCGATTTATAGTGTTACAGGTTAATATTTTACTTGATAGCATTCATAAATAAACTCTTGAAAAGTTCTTATGACTTCGTTTAATTTCTCACCAAATGAACTTGTTTCAACCCAAAATGTCGAGTAGCTAGCTGTAGTAACATTATGTACTTGTAGTTGTAAGCCGTAGCATTGTAGCTAGGATGCCGTATCAGGTAATACCTCTTGTTTACTTATCTAACCTGTGCACTTTATATAGTGGACGCAACTTGACCCCGATGGTTGACCTTTGTATTATAATACATAATGAGACACAACCTATTATTGAAAAGGAGTGTACGTAAAACACGAGCTGCATGAGAAAGTGGAAATATAAATTTGTGTAATTATAAAGTTGTGTGTTGGAAAGATTTTAACTGATTAAATGTAAGTATACATACTTTGATACTGCAATGTAAACAAATTAATTCCATATAAATATACATGGCTACCCTAATCACCCTTTATTTCTACAATGAAATAATCGATATGAATAATCAGCCGAAGGTCAACCATCGCGGTCAAGTTGCGACTACTATTTATATTTATCCTTTTGTTATGTAAATTACCGGACTGTATCGGCCAATCGATATGCGTAAAATCAATCAGAGCCACCATCGATTGATATTGTACATATCATTGACGTACATGCCATCTTTATTTACATTAAATATATATTTACAGGTAATTTATATTGCATCGTCTTTATTATACATTTTTCTATAATTATGTATACTTTGATGTAATTCTGTTGTGTAATTAATGCATTTGAATACCTTTATTTTCCTATCTACATGTCTTTGTTAAATCTATTATTAGCATCCACCCGCCATATTTGTTATTGTTTACATTTATTATAATGTCAGATCAGAGCCACCATCGATTGATATTGTACATATCATTGACGTACATGCCATCTTTATTTACATTAAATATATATTATTTCATATATATTTACAGTTGTCATTACTCGCCGTTAGCCCAGCTAAGAACCCAAACCCCAGATAGAACTTTCAACAACATTAACAGATATATACGCTATATATATAAATCACGAAAGGTATATATTAAAAGGGTCATTATAACAGTAGCTAGATCTGGGACTTTGTATTCGGCTCTCGCGGATTTTGCAAGCTCGGATCACACTCGGCGCTTGCGCGCCTCGTGAGATCCGATTTGGCAAAATCCACTCGAGCCGAATACTGCATCCCAGATCAAGCTACTGTTATAATAGCCCTATTATATTGAATCTCCGTCTTATTAAAAGCTCTAGAAAATTGATGGTTTAACCGACAATCCATAATTTAAACAAAACTTGCTTGTCACAAATTTCCGTGATTTCTATCTACATTTTAACATCGTTTTTAACTTTTTGATACTCATCTAAATGCACGATCCGTATAGTTTCCACGTTGTCGTAAAGGTGCTGAACGTTTTCAAGAACAGAATGAAAAACTACATTTAACTCATTCACTTAATGTTATTAGACATTATCAGGGAAGGGTACCTGTCATGGAAAAACGGTAAATTACAATGACCAGCCGGAACAAAAGACCCACACGATTCTATAGGATTTTCTATGAATTATGATGTAGCTATATATTCACTCACCTCGACTATATACAAACATCAGTCCGAAGACGGTTCCACAAACAAAACATATTGCAAGTTTAAGCACAGACCACGTGAAGCTATCGTGTGTGCAACACGTGGCGTCTAAGTTCTTTTTGTCAATTGTCAATTTTGTGCAACTGTCTTGTAAAGAAATAGACGGCGATTTTCTTATATCACCAATTTTATTCGTTATAATTTTGTCCTCTTCGTATGGAAGTTCGTTCTTCATGTTTACATCCGCTACTTTATTTCCATTCGGTGAAGCCGGTGTGTCCGCCATATTGAAATCTCTATCGCCGCCAGACGCTTGTGAAGAGTCTTTAATACCACGTGACCTTACGTGCATCTGAAATGGAGAAAAAAACAATATTACTATTACCCATAATATATATCGACAATATCCGTGAGGTCACGTGATCGACACTCTTCGGTCATTATTGTAGCTTACACGGACTCGTCACTTTCTGTAAAAAAGCAAAAAATACCGAAATCACTAATAGAGAAAATGTTAAAATTGCTGTTATCGAGTGTCATGGTCCATTAATTAAGATTATATATTTTTATCAGACTGATTTTGAAAAAATAATAATATTGAATGTGTAAAAATGTATAGACAAGTTGCCGACACTCCTTCGAACTACGTGTATTAGTGACAACAAAAGCCTAAATTAAAGCGTCTGTTAACACTTCAAAATTCTAACAGTACCAGTGGAAATAATTTATTTTAAGTCATCTTTGAGGGCTTCATAAATATATATAAGTTACAGAAAAAAGTGTTTGGCTTTCATGCACATCATCGCGCTTCTGCACACATCAATTTAAATAAATAATGCTGATCAAGCATTTTAGTCTGTGAAAGTGTTCTGTCTCTATAAACACATTATTTATTCATCATTAGCCGAATGCCTTAATGGATGTTGTAATGAATGTAGAGATATATTCCGTGACGATCCGCACTATATACCGGACATGCCTGGCAAAGACGTGACATGATCTAAGATAATAATATAACTTGACTGACTTATCTGGAGAACTTCATTGATTAGATACAGTTAAATCTCAGGTTCACATGTCCAAAGAGACTAAGTGATATTGGAGATAACCGAAATTTTAATTCGGGATGTCTTCGAGGTGTCACCATTACTGAAAAGACTAGCCATGCTTCATTTATGAGACATGAGACAACTGCTTATATTGAACAGTACTACTTCCGGATTTCTACTTCTTAAATGAGGCAGATAGGCAGTAGCTGGCGGCTCATCAACGTCAACAAGACCCACCTCTGACAGAACTCAATTTTCGACTTCCCGGAGGGCATGCACCTTATCCATTAGGCCACCACAGATCGGTACATAGACGTTCACACGTTGATGCCAGTGCCGCTTTGAACAGGCGACACTTTTTTATTTGCTTGGAGAGCTAAACACTCTTGACTGACGAGGCTACACGTTTTCTTCGACATAACCGGAGATGCATTTTGCGAAATTTGTTTTAAATGGAATCACATTACAAACGTTTTTTTCTCTTTCTTTGCAGAGTAAAGCGACTTCGATGTACAAAACTGCAACAGTGTTGTGAAAACTTGAAAATGTTTTTATTCACAAGCCATATCTGTCAATTTAATAATAATGAAAACGGTCATACTAATAAAACTGATCTTACATTTTATTAACATACAATAATTACAAACATTGTAAAATGATTTTATCATAGCTGTGCAATAAATATTATCATAAAGATAAGAGATAAAACCAAATTATTATATTAGCGACCTGCTACGGTAACCCTTAAATGTAAGCTAAATTCCGAACCTTTGATATAAGATGATACTTAGGGGAGATAGTGATAATCTGGCGAGATAGTGACACTTAGGGGTGATAGTGACACTTTGGGGAGAGAAAAAAAAAGAAACGGAATGTAACATAATGCAATGATCATGTAAACTCCATTAACCTGTTCGTTTTATTTATGTATTCTTTTGTGCTGGGCTTAACGTTGCACCGGCTTAATTATAGGTCATATGGCGACTTTCCAGCTATAATGGTTGAGGAAGACCCAAGGTGCCCCAACGTGCATTATTTCATCAAGAGCGGGCATCTGTGTAGAACCACTGACCTTCCGGAAGCCAGCTGGATGACTTCCTTACATGAAGAATCCAATGCCCTGAGTGAGGCGCGAACCCACATCGATGAGGGGCAAGTGATTTAAAGTCAGCGACCTTAACCACTCAGCTAGGGAGGCCCCTTGTTTGTTTTAAGTCGGACGGTTATTCGACTTAACAGGATTTCCAGGTTAATATTTACATAAGCTCTATACCAAATTAAGGTAGGTTAAATTCTTTAAACCGGTGGTGCAATGGTAACAATAAAGGGTTTCAAATCCAACATGTGGCAGCAGAGTGTGTGCGATCTTTACATAATTTCTACACTGAACGAGAGCTGTACTATCCGGGGAAGAAACTGTTATTTGAATGAAAATAAAAATAGTAGTTTAAGTTTTAATATCTGTTTATTTAGTGATTTATTTATATTATATATTTATTTGTTTTGACAAATTGGGTGGAACCACCGATCTTACGTAAGCCAACTTATGAAAGAATTCTACACAAATAACGAACTAACGCGGTTTCAAACCTAAAGCAGTTTCGGGCAAGCCATTCAAAGTCAGCGACCTTAAAGACCTGCTCCAGTCCTACCTTTTAACCTTAGATTGTCACTGAAAAAAAGACTGTGAACAGTGACGCCTATCAAAAAAGAGTCTGAGATTTTGCCTGCTAAAGTGTGGCGCGTGGCCGTTAACTGTTACCTATTGTAATCATCACTGATCATGGGTTGCATAATAGAATTTGAATAGCCGCGGAGCAGGGCTTTAACCACTGTGCCACAGAAGCCCCTACTGTATATATTCGGCGAACAATGTGCATGTATAATTTATCTTGTGGCAAAACATTTAGAATGAACCAATGATCTATATCTGTAACTTGAAACAAAGTTGGCAATGTTTACCCTATACCGCAAAATAGAAAATAAAATGTCGATCGTAGAAAGAGTTTGTGCAGTACCCTAAACGTTGTCAATGCTTTTCAAAACTACTTACTTCATAAAATGCGTACTTACTGTGTCTGTAAGTCACTTGGTTTTCTTTCTTATATCCAAATAATGGGACATTCAACTATTCAATGCGAACTAAACCAGTTTATTGATAGATATGGACTAGTACTCGCGTATCGACCAGTGTAAACAAACATGAGTGTATACAGATATAAATGCGCTTTATCAAGTGAAAAAAAAAGTATATATGCCTGAAGACACTTCAAACTGACCATCTGAAAACAGTTATAATGTCTGCTTTTAGCAAATTCATTTTATTTCTATGTTTTCATTTTTATTAATTTTTAAAAAAAAAATAGTATAATCTTTATTTTTATTTATTTTTATCATTATTTTTTTTTATTTTGTAGAATTTATATAATGAATTTCAGCAAAACACATGACATTGTTTATAGGCATATACATATATCCACATGTATCATCTTGGAGTAAACTGAATGAAAAGATATATGGGAAATTTCTCAGATGATAGGTTTTTCTGAAATGGACCTCAGACATTTTCAGGAGAAAGCACTACAAAGTGACAGACCAAACACTAAATAAACAAATTAATACATAAACAAGATGAGAAAAAGGTTCCCTTCTCTGTTATCGCAAACTCATTATTTAATGCGAATATTTTGAGTTATACCAAAAACAAATATTTTAAGACACATTTTTTTCTTTTTTATGGAAAGAATTTGAGTTTTGTTATATCCAACTTTCGCGCTAGATTAATCATTTGAACATATTTTTTTGGTCAAAACTAGGATTATATAATCGTTTTATTTATGTTCGATTATGTATATAAACCAGAGTTCTAAAAGGTTATCATATCACACGAATGTCTCGAGAAAAACGCTAACTTGAACCAGGACAGTTCAATTTAACGCGCCAACTAAGAGAATGTAGCATTGTGAAAAAGAGCTGTATCTGCACAGTGTAGTTTAACACTAAATTCCAAGCATAAAATAGGTGGCAAAGAAATAACTTTAGATATTTAGATAAGGGTAATAGATACAATATCATTGTTAGATTTTTTTGTTAATTTTTTACAAAATTTGTCAAATGACTATCAATACTTCATATATTTCTATATATCATGCAGAATAAAATAATTAGGGGTATTTAATACACTTCTTTCAACTTTAAAAGGCAGCATTCTGATGTTTATCCTAAAAATAAATAGTTAACATTCAACAGAATATGTAGTACCTACGCCTTGTTGTGGGTAGTAATAAACGCACACACGTAATTTTGACTGTCGAATATTGTGTTGTGCGACATTCCTTTTTGGCGAATATCAAATATAATACTACACAACATTTAATCAATTTGTTAAAAATTCGTAGTGCAAATGTTGAATTCTGCCATGCAGCGCGACATTTGTTTTGGCAATATCGGTTGTCGATCTGAACAACAAAAGTCAATGTTAAAAATGAAAAGAATATCAAAATTTTATGCCGTTCGTCAGTACACGTTTTTATTATCAAACATAATGCAAATTTTGAAAAAAAAAAAAATCGAATGTTCGAATGTCGAATGTTTTGCATTATAACATTCAATATTTTCATTCGAAGTCATAGCTCGAATATCCAATGTCGATTTTATGAAATATCAAATGCCATGCATAGCGACATTCATTTGAAGCTAATCTTGAATATCGTGCACCCATGACATTCAAGTTTTAGGGTAAAGGTTTGAAGCATAAATATTGTGCAGCGTTATGACCAACATCGCCGTGTAGTACGACATTGAATTTTGTTGGTAAAAAGTCAATGTCCGAATCGTTTTTGCCGTATGTTGTATGTTACAAAAGACAACATCAAGTACATTTAAACTGTTCAGTTGATAATTTTGCAGTATATTTTACATGACTGTGTATAAATGACCAGTCCATAGTTTGTGATATTGACATGTCAAATAAGCGTTCAAACTATCATGTTGTTTATATTGTTTATGAAGAATTATCAAATGTGTCGCACTTTGACGGAAGAACCTAATATTTTGTTGGAGACACGGTCAACAAAATGTAATGAGCGTTCATACCACGTCTCTCTTATGTTATTTCTGAAGGTGAAAGTCACTGGTCTGAATGGGGACAATGGAGTGAATGTAGCACGACTTGCCAAGGTCTTCGTACTCGTATAAGGACATGCACAGTCCCTGTTTTCATCTTTGATGAAAGAACGTGCAATGGCAGTTCATCACAAATAGATAGATGCAACGTTGATCCGTGCATTCGTAAGTCCACTTAGTTCAGATACAGACTGAAATCTCTTTCTTAATAATCAATTACATAAGATAAAAGGACTTATTCAGTTCTTATTTAATTTGAATTAAAAGTAATATGATGTTTTAGAGTTTTACCAATATTTTGAGAAGGTTTTATTCACTGTTAAAATATTAAAGAAATGCAATATTCACGTGCTTTAGGTAACAGTAATGGGTTTTCCGTGCATAGTCCTATTACAACCTCAGCAGGACACCCACTGACATTTGAGACAGAACTGTATAACGACAGCGATCTTTTTAACATGGCCTCTGGCATATTTGTCTGTAAGCAAGATGGACTCTACTTTTTCATATCTACGATGTTAAGGAATGCTGGAATCAGTACAGAAATCGGCTGTTCGATTTATAAAAATGACATCGAAACAGACTCTTTTCTTAGTTTTGCTGCTACCAATGATACAAACGACTTTCCCTCCGATACAATCTCAATTTTGTTTCGTCTCAAACCAGGCGATCAAATTTATCTTGGTTCATGCTTCGGTGTATCAGATATGGCCTTTCTTTCAAGTTTCACAGGCTTTCTTGTTAGTCCCGTTTATTGACATATTAAAACAACACGTTTTACTATTGAACTGATTGGATTACCTATAAATGACAAGGTCATACATGTAATCATTATAACGTGTAAGACAGGGTTTTCCTAACCCTGGAGACAGTATGGAATGAAACGAGCGTTATTTGTCAGTATCTTACTTACATTGTTTAACAAATTCTTTACTTAATACCTCAAAGATATTCAGTAAATCATTGTTGAATAGTTTCCAGAAGTAGTTGTTTTGGAAATGATTAGCTTAGAATTTTGTTAATTGCAAATATTGTTTTACATCAATTATTGTAATGAAGTTTTAACTCTGTGTTTCTGTTTGAATTTCATATCGTGTTTGATGTATAAAACTTTATGGTTTTGTGTATACATATTATTTTACTTAGTGCTTCCTCTGTGTTTTTGTCACTGTCGTTCCATATGCTAATCAAGTTCTGTTAGGTATTCCATTTAGTTCATGTAATTTATTTGATCTTGCGGCTTTAATAAGGTCACTTAAAAATGGCTCTTAACGTCAAATCATTTTTCATTACTCCTAATTCACGCTGTTTCCTTATTAATTGACATTAATTAAAATTTTTTATTGGGTTTAAGCATATGTTTATGTATATCGTCCTTAGTTCGCATTTTTATAGTAATGGCTCTATATTCAGTTTAAGCGCTTTAACATTTTTTATTACAGCTAAATTCATCATTCCCTTGGTTCGGACAATTATGTGGACGCTTATTGCACATAAGAAAAAAGCGTATTCTTCCACGAATTCCGAAGTCAGACGCTCTGTGCACGTGTAGGAATATCATTTATTATTTTATATAGTTTTTTAATTCGATCTTATATCTCATTTTCATCGCTATGTGACGGAAATCGACAGGATAGATTCCCTATTAAATTTAACTCAAATTGATACCGTCAACTTGCCCACTACTAGTTTCCTACTATCTGATTTCTAAATATTAAATTTTACTCAAATTGCTACCGTCATCCTGCCCTAAACAACGAACCGAATCGGCGGAGAAACCCCCAAGTTGTAGATCCAAATATTAATTTGAAAGGTTTATCTTCAATAATAGAGTAGGAAAAACATATAAGTTACAGCAGCCCTGGAATAAAACAGGCTTGTAACGCGATTTGCTCACGGTTCCTAAGTGTACCTGCGTTGAGTCGTATACGTAATGCGTTTTATGAAAGCTAAAGAAGTACCTAGAGGTATATTTATTTCATATGCAACCTAAAGTAAGATTTGCTCTGTAAATATCAATTTGTTACTCTAAATTGACTTCGCTATCCTCCCCTGAATACTAAACCAATTCGGCAGTAAAGCCCCTAAATTAGTAGATCAAAAGCTTAATTCAGACAGATATTTACTTCATATGCAACCTAAAGTAAGATTTGCTCTGTAAATATCAATTTGTTACTCTAAATTGAATTCGCTATCCTCCCCTGAATACTAAACCAATTCGGCAGTAAAGCCCCTAAATTAATAGATCTAAAGCTTAATTCACACAGATATGTTACCAAGGCCATATGACAGAAACTTAAATCATAGTAGCCCAAATTACTAAGGTTTGCAACTTCGTAATATGAGGTCCTCATTTGCGTTGGGTCCTGTACGGATGAAAGCTGAAAACAATCACCCAGTTTAATATATATTTTTATGCATGCAACGTACGTATGAAAATATTTTCCTCTGTAAATTAAAAATTTTACTCAACCCGTTTGTCTGAGATTTTAGTAGGCTTTTATCATAGTTACTTTACTTTTTAATCTGTTAGTTCGACATCTTCGTACTCCTGGGCCAGGCTGTTCGAAACTTTAATCGGCTGTTAAACTAACCGCCGGTCAAATTTTGATTCAAAATACTAGAATTTTTTTTTTCGTTTGAGGCCCCAATGGGTAACCCCGTTTATTCTCCCCGTCACATGTTTAGACATGGGTCGGGGAACCACCCCATGCTAACCTTACAAATACACACATACAAATGAGTTAAATGCAAGATATAAAAGAGGAAACATAGGAAAAACAGAGTCCGCAATGACAATGTTCAGGGGAGATAATTCTGCAATTATGTTTATGGTCCGAAGCCTCAACACATAGTACAAAAAATATACTACTAGTATATAAAAAAGACAAAAAGTCATATTCACGTACAGATACGCAGTTCATTATAATGGTACTTACACATGTATATAATTATATTTATTTACAACTATTCACTATTAAATTAGCTTTTGTATAAGAGACCAGTGAGCTTTATTTTTTCCAGCTTAATCTGTTTCGCTATTACTTGAAGAGGCAAACTTTAAGCTATTTCTTAACCCTTGCAGCGATGGAATTATTTCTTTTCTTTTACACAAAAATATGTATCTTTTTATTTCTAGACTCAAAATATTAAAAGTTTCTTGTTGTTTTTTCGTATATCCTAAAATAAATTATTATCTACGTAAAATTTTACATCAAAGCGTTTAATTATATCCGTTACATCTCCAAGTAAAGATTGTATATGGGTACACTCCCAGAGCAAATGAAGCAAAGTTTCCTTTTCTGATTTGCAAAAAGAACATAATTCTGTTTTAGATATCTTCATTTTATACAACACAACGTTTGTTCCCAAAATTCGATGAACAATTCTTGTTTGCAGTCATTGTAAGTAAGTATCATTACTAATTTCAAAAACCCAGCCATGATATACTTCCCATTCTGAATTATGAATTTCAAAAACATTCATCCATTTATCATGACAAGTAGGAATGTCTCTGTTTCTAACAAGTATACTGTATATATGATTCGTTCCTTTCTTAGAGTTTAAGATCGGTTTTAAATACAGCGGTATAATAGGAAATTCACATTCAACGAATACTTATACCTCTTTTGTTTGATTTTACCGTTTTAATAAGTTTGTTTAAAATATTTCGAATTGCTGCAAATGCAGGAAAATTAACATTTGTACCAATTTTTCTTTCCAATTCTACCCTATCAATTATACTGTCATCTGTATTTATTATGTCTTTCACAAACCTTATTCCTTTTTGATAAAGATATTTCATATAAACAGGTTTCTTATCGATTTGTATCAAATGATTATAAAACAGCGGCGTTTCTAGAATTTTAGCTGTTGTGTTAGTTGGAAGAACAGCAATAAAATGAGAGTACGAGCACAGAACATCTTTCCAGAAAGGGTTTTTAATTTGTTTTACTAATATGTCAACGTAATCTTTTCCAAAATTAAACAATTTTTCAAAATTTACTATATTATTTGTTAGACTATAACATTTATTTGTTTGTACTGTCAATATTCTGCGTAACCAAATTAGTTTTAAACTTTTCATATAAGCTACAATATCAACCATTTTAAGACCACCCTCGGCATAGCTTTTAACTAAAACTGAACTTTTTATTTTCGGTGGACCTTGCCAAAGAAATTCATAGAATAAGGTATGAATTTGCTGCAACATCTGTGCTGAAGGATTTGGTAAGGATGTAAACAGGTGCGCAAGTAACGGTAAAAGAAGGGATTTTATTACTGTTATTTTACCTATTGGAGTAAGTTGTCGTTTTTTTTTCAGTATAGAATGCTGCTCTTTATTTTGTCAATTTTCTCTTTGAAATTGATTTCAATCATTTTCTCTAAGTCTGTATGGAATGTAAGTCCAAGAAGTTTAAAAGTCTGTGTGTTCCAATTCAATTTCCATTTTGTTTTAATTGATCTTGTAGTATACTTGAGAGATCCTATCCAAACAACATGTGTCTTTTCAAAATTTACCTTTAACCCTGAATATTTTGCAAATTCATTCAAAATGTTTAAAGTAGAGTTTAATGATTTATCTGTGCCATCAAGGAGTATAGCAAACTGACTTATTTTGTATTCAACGCCATCTATAACAATACCTTTTATGTCTTTATTATATCGAATTTTGTGTGCTAAGATCTCTGTGCATAATATAAAGATCTAGGGGCTTATTGGGTCTCCTTGACGACAACCACGTTCAATCCTAAAGAAATCATCAAAATACTAGACTTGATGGAAAACACTAGTATGATGTTTTGATTTCATTGTAAAGATTTTTCAGTGTTCATAATTCTTACCTCATACATTTGTTTTTCTAAGTCTTCTGAAATGTCGAAAAATAACCCTAAAAGTTAACCAACCGTTACCTTAATCGCCTGTTAAAGTTTCGAACAACTGGGCCCTGTATGATAGCATTCATTTTAAATTTACCCTAGTACTACCAGTAAGTTAAACATTTTTGCAATTCTGTATTATTGTACCCTTTTGAACTTTACCTTATTATTACCGCTTAGTACGTCATTTTTCGTAGTCGTGTATCAATGTTGGCCGAAATCTGAAAAAAAATCTTCTTTGCAAGTTCGTTTGATAGTGCTGAAGGAAAGATATGACAGTTTTTGATAATTTCAGGAATTTGAAATTGAAATATTTGCTTTGGTAACGAATTCTCTTATTGTCCGTTTGTCGATTGTTTTGTTTATTAATATTAAATTTTATTTTCATCAGGTCTATCATTTGGCATTTAATCCAAAGTAATTTTGCTGATTCAGAGTCTCTTTTATATTTCTTTCTCACTATAGTAAATAAAATCATGTTGATTTTCAGAGATCATACTAAAGTAAAAGTTATAATGTTATGTTTTTTCACAATGGATAGACTTGTTATTGTTCAAGATTAAAAAATAGACATTTATTGCTTTGTTAAAACTTTGTTCAATTTCATGTATAGATATTGTAGCGCCAACCGCAAATATTGTATCTTTAAAAGTTGTTTTTCATCTCAACTTCAGTAAAACATTGATATTTGTATGATTTAGTTTGGGTGTTACAAAAATTTGACACCAGAACCGAAAGTGAGATGTATACTTTGCAACGTTTCTAACATTGGTTTTAGTTATTACTTTTTTATCGCCGTCAAATACTGACATATTGTATTTGAGCCAATATTAGAAACAACATTGAACGATCAGTAACAGTTAAAGCCTAACAACGATCAACGATTACAGTTTTAAGAAAATTCATGTGGCCCTAACAGTTACAATATGATAACCCTGAACTTAAATGTAGTAACATGAGCCGTGCCATGAGAAAACCAACATAGTGGGTTTGCGACCAGTATGGATCCAGACCAGCCTGCGCATCCACACAGTCTGGTCAGGATCCATGCTGTTCGCTAACAGTTTCTCTAATTGCAATAGGCTTTGAAAGCGAACAGCATGGATCCTGACCAGACTGCGCGGATGCGATGGCTGGTCTGGATCCATGCTGGCCGCAAAGCCATTATGTTGGTTTTCCCATGGCACAGCTCACATAATGAATGCATCTGGGTGCTGAGAGGCGTGAAACAAGTCTGCCATCTGAAACGTTATATAATACGATTTTGACAAAAATGTTATCATTAAATAATAATATCCTTCAACTACAAGTATTTTAGTTGACTCCGATACTTATATTCGCATTTACTTGATATATGTTTGATTGTTTTATTTTCTTAAAACTGTGTGTTTATTAAAAACTGTACAGACATTTTGAACAGAAATAACTTTAATTAATGTAAATCATGGTAAATAATTGACAAACTTTTAGATAATATTAAAACATGTGCAGTAAGAAAAGTTGCTGGATATCCTATTTTGGTGTTCATCAAAAGGTGTATTGTTTAGAATATGGAGTACCACATATCAAGAAACATATTGTAGATATATTAAATGAGAAGAACTGGGAAAAAGGGTGGGTATAAAAGGCAGCAAGTGGTGTTGGCGAATAGGATGCGTAAAAATGGTAGGAAATAGAAGATACGAAGATGTTACATGGATGTTTCTTATTTTATGTGTCTGAAAGGTAACGCACTATTATAAAGAGATGACATTTGAAATAAGTGTCTTGTGTATATGCTTGTTACTTACTGGAATGCTTTTAGTCGTATGTTAGGTAATGTTACTTTATGTTACTTGATATATTTCGATCTCTTCAGATCGTTCAGCACGACATTTTTGCTGTGATAGTGTACTTTTTAACTTTCCAGCTTGACCATTTCGGCCTGGTTGGTCGCATTGCTACCGCTTTAAAAGCTTTGGGTATCGTTTAAACACCCACAGAATATGGTACCTGCTTCTTAATTTCGTTTCGTGGCAGTTTCCGTGGTATGTATGCTCCATAACCATATATCCCCTCTCTATAATCACGTTTCTTTAGTTCTGTCGATTGTTTTCTCGTTTAGAGCACAGCCATTATTTTTTTCATGGGCCGGGAACCATACGTCGCTTTTCTTTGAATTGCACAATTTCAACGTAATACCGCCGACGACTATTACAAAAGACTAATTGTGAAGTACATCTTATGTAAGTTTACATTTACGATTTTCATAACGCTTTTCTAGCATTGTAAGCTTAGTACACGAAAGTTTGAATAGGAATGTCTCAGTTTTGACCTCAACAGCTGACAATTCTGCTATCAATATTATGTAGTCTTTCAAGTCTGGTTCATGTTAAGAAGGTCTTTTACAGAACCCTCGAGAAGTATTGTTGTTCAACGTTAAGTAATCAAAATATTGAACAAAAATGACTGTAAATCTATACTAAGGAGGACGTTCATCTTAACATCTTTTTTGTGCCCTTGTCCAACCGAAAGCACACGTGAGAATTGTTTCTCTTATCAAGCTTTGTTCTTAAAATGATAACAGTACATGCAGTCTAGATCGACCAAGTCTAAACCGTGATTGTTTTACAGAAAGTATTTTTAGGAAAATGTAGGTATATACGTGTAAAATATTTTATGTAATTGTGAAAGGAGACGAATGTATTTGTAGAGAGCTGCTTGCTGTTGATAGGTGTCAATACGAGAGGATACTTTAGTATACCGAGGTCACTGTCACTTAAACGCCTCGATATGCGATCAACATTTGCCCTTTTGCATATATGAGCACTTAATTTTAGTGTTCCGTTTAGACACACGAGATTTTCATTCCTGAACCCCATGCATTGAAAGTCGAAAATCGTTGCTCTCGAGAAAAAAGTTTGAAATTAAAAATCTCGCTGGTCCGCTTCGTAACCAATGTTTTTGTTAAAACACTTGAATGCATGACATGGCGTAAACATAAAAATGTTTAATGTTAACGTTGTGGACAAATTTTCCTCTCTATCAAATTACACATTGTGTGTTTTAATATTGTGCTTCGACGCGATTGTCTCAACACAGACTGTAAACAGGAAATTTGTCATCTCTGCTTTAATGTGTGGTAGTAGACGAGTAAACTTATCAGTGTCTAGTGCATACTCTTCCCCACTGTGTAATGTACACCTCGGCCCCAACTTGTGAACCTGCTTAGCTTCAATGTCAGTTTCTCACGTGAAACGTTTGACAAAGGGTATTTATTCATATTACAAAATCAGTAATACATCTTCAGTAATGTATTTGTCATTCATGTAGCTGAGGGAATAAGTGGCGCAGTAGTTACCAGGTTGGCTTACAACGCCAGCATTCCAGGTTCGATTCCCGGTCGCAAACAATCTTTCTGTTAAAATACTATAAAACATAAAAGGACACGACGCAACAGGACTAAATACAAAGCTACCTATCTGTTGAAATACTATAAAAGGAACCGACGCAACAGGTCTAAAGCAAAACCATCTATCTGTTATAATACCATACTGGACGCGACGCAGCAGGACAAAAGACACAACTATCATTATGTTTAAAGACAAAAGACAAAAAAACAACAACTATCTGTAGAAGCAGGTTATTAACACCTCGTCGTATGACTATTTTACTAGTACTGCACGCCAGAGCAAACGAATATGCTACAATTTTAGCCTTTCACCTAATTTCTTATACCAAAACATAGATCTTTGTCAAATTGTCCTACATTTGTATACTGTCTTGAAACACTTGAATGCATGACAGCGTAAACATATTTAATGTTACCGTTGTCGACAAATTTTCCTCGTTATCAAATTATAAAATTTGTGTTTTAATATTGTACTTCAAACCGATTGTGTCTAAACAGACTGTCACAGGAAATATGTCATCTCTGCTATAATATGTGGTAGTAGACGATTAAACGCAGTGTCTACATGCCATAATTTTAGAATGTATTTGTTGTCTTGTTTTCACGCTGGTGCGCAAAGAAATGAAGCTATTAACACGCGACAATGAAACATCATAGCATCAAAGTAAAATGGTATTGGTGCGTGCGACAAGAAGAAGTAAACTGTGGTGTTGTTTTGCAGCGAAATATGCCGCGCACACGGCGTCAACGTAGCAGAATAGTTCATTTCGTCTTGACGCCGCGCCAGCGCGCCGACACGAAAACTTTGTCAAAAGCATACTCGCTAATGCGTAATAATGAAAGATTTTATTTTTTCTCGGCACATGCACCATCAAAACATTTTTTGTCAATCGTGTACACGAGATAAAACGTTAATTTCTGTATGGTCCAAATTGAATGCTTTTTCTTCCGGTTGACACATTTACAGCTTTTTGGCTCCTGCTCGCGCTCACGACCATTTTGTATTAGAGAGAGATATGCTTCATAAGCGACAGCTCCCAAAAAGAAAATGCCATAGAAATGCCAAAATTATCCTCCTGTTATATTAGAACATGTTGTTAATGCATCACCTGTTTTACCTTATCCAGTGGTCGTGGGATCGAATCCCTGTCATTGCACTGGAAATTTCTGAGATGATCTTTAGTGTCTTCCGTCTAACCATGAGGCTTGTATTGGCTCTTCTTACGAAAGACCGTTTCACGTGTATCAGTGCAGTACACGTTCAAGAAACAGACTTTCCATTTGCAAACATTCTCGCTTACCAGTGGTCTACCATGTTTCCACGGATGAACCTCTGGCACATTTCACTGACATTTGTGGTTTCATTACATTACAGGTAAAACGTTTCAGCCAATCAGCGTCGTTTCTCGACAAATCGTAGCAAACCAATCAAAATCGTTCGTGAAAAGCATGACCGCGTCCTTTCCAATATCGAAGTCAAATTACGAAGAATATTATTATGTTCTGATATAAATCTCTTAACATTGAATTACAGGAATAAATCTTTATTAATCGCAGTCATGGAATATCGGCACTATCCATCGTAAGCAAGTATTTTTGCTTACTGTTTTTTGAATTTTAAATTGTCGTCCCCGAAAAGGGCAAAAAATGATTGGCTAAAAACCACCCCCGGTTCAAAAAGAGCGGATGCCCCAAAAAATATCGGTAAAAATAAATCAGGGTTTTGTATCGGGATTTTGACGAACCCCTTTATGGATAAGAATTTTTTCAAAGAGCAAGCATGTTTGCCGGGACGGGCCCCGATCTAAAAAGGATTTTTCTCCTGTTTGTTCGGGGGGCTTTGGTGTCACTTTGTCCCTCTGGTAATATTTTCTGTGTCTTATTTGTGAGGATGAATTGCCGCCCTGTTTGGGCAGACTTTACGCTTTGTAAAGCGCCATTAAAGTTGTTTGAATTGTGGCTGTATCAATTGGTAAATAATGTATAATTAAACAACCACAGATTCATTAAATGGGACGGGAAAAAGGACGTAAAATGAAAACTGTTTTTTAATTGTGGAGGCTCTTTAACTTAATGCCTGCAGAAAATTAGCTATTATGAAGATAAATTAAACAACACAGGATACAAAAAAGCACAATTTATTAGTAAACAAAATTTTTTAAAATATTGTTTCATTTATTTTTTGCTTTAAACAGTGATAAGAAGGAAGGAAAAATTTTATAAAAACAGGGATTGCTTCGGCCCAAATTTCAGGGATTTTCAAAAATTTCCCCAAAAAATTATAATAACTATTTTCATTTCTTTTAGATTGTTTAAAGACTGGGTATATTTGCAATAAAAGTCAGTTTCTATTTTTCCTTATTTCAATTATATTATAAAATTTACCTATTTTCATTTCAATATGCAGTCAAAATTTTCTTTTCACTTTCCTGTATATCAAACATCAAAAAATTTGGTGAGTTAGAAAAATAGTGTTTAATATTTTGACATGGCGGTTTTATAAAAAAGCCCAACTATACTTGCCTGGGTTGGACCCAATGTAAATAATAAAGATTAGCACTATTAAAAAAGTTGTATGGGGGAAAAACAAGATCAAAAATCTCTTTTTAAAAAGTTTCAAAGATGATAGATTTCTTGAATTGCAAAAACACTTTCGTTTCAGGAAAATTTAGTTCCTTCACGTGTTCAAGAAAAAAAAAGATATGATTTAAATCTATGTATTTTGGTTTTGAATACATTATGATGCCATGAGATAGGCTACAATTAGATGACAGCAAAACTGCTTTAAAAAATTTTCCAGTACTTTTTTTTGGTTTTGGGGTTATTTTGTTCATGTAATTCCTCAAAGTGATGTTGAACAGTTACTGTGAAATACTCTGATCGAACTCTTGAGCACGTGGACATTTTAAAATTACAGGGGACACGTCATTTTTTTGCATGGGATTTAAATTGAAAGCCTGTTAAAAACTTGAACCTCTACCCCTAACGCAAGCCTCGCATGAACCCAGATAAAAAACGATCCCGGCTTTAAATGTGCAAAATCGAAATTTGTAGCGGTGGATGGGCACTTTCGTTGTGCTACAGCCAAAGGACCATACCGATGAACTTGGAATTTTTATAGAAGTTGCAATCTATAGAACCTGTGGTGTTATATACCGTAGAAACGTGCTTATAAGTAAGTACAGTCTTCTCTCGGCAGACAATTCACCGGAGGGGTTATGTTAAATACATCGTTGTCATTATAAAGTGCTGCATTGAATTTCTTGCTGTATCTCCCGAAAATTTCCCAAAATTTGGGTTTAGCACAGAAAAGCCAAAACCGCCATCTGTAACAAATAAAGATACGTTTTTTTTTCTTTTGTTTCAGATTTCACTAAGTCGATAAATTTAAATAAACTTTGAACTACATTGATATACATTTCACTGTTGCCACACGACATAAAAACAAGATTACGATTGTCAAGAATTGTCACACATTCGTGCCCCCCTTACTTTAAAAAAAACACGTACACGAAGGAAGGCACTAAATAATAACGCATAAAACAATCCCTGTCAATTGAAAATATAGCATTGTTTCAATATAGGGGATACTTTTTATTCTCGCTACAAGACACAAACAACTCTATAGCAGAAACAGAGATACGTTAAGAACACTCTCTTCGGGGTTGTCGTTGGTAATTTCCTGCAACAGGGATCTCCGTTCTTTTGAACAGCACAGACCTGATTACCTATTAAAGACCTTTTCATGAATTATCAAGTTTATTATTGACTTTTTATTTCTTTCATTTTGTAAGAGTGAACCAAATTTTAAGCAAAACGCATTGGTTAACAGTACGAATGTTTATTCTGAATGATAAAAAAGTAATATTTTTTCTTTCGCCTGAACATTTTCATTTGTTGACGGGTACAATCACAACATTTCCCCGTAAAAGAAGGCCATGATTTGAAAAAAAAATCTTATAAAAAAATTCTGCATAAACTGGTGCTAGGGGACGTGTGGTGAGTACAACCGTAATGCACATTTAGTACCTCTCACGAACAGACTAAATAAGAAAAGAACTATTATCAAGGGCCAAAGGAAACAGACCAGAAGATAAAATTTAGTTTTAATTTCAAATAATGCTCAGAGGACTTTGAAAATTGCATGTTGTTGAGTTTACTTTTTACATCAGACACAAGAAGCATTTAACCCTTTTAGACGCGCAACCAAAAACATCTAATGTTTCGATATTGTGTGGTTAAAAAAGCTTTAATAAGAGCCGGGCCTTATACATTAGGAATTATTTTAAAAAGTCTTTATTATATACTATTAATAAATGTGTATGTATATACCCTTTTAAGTAGCAGATTTAAAACCAAATCAGCAGTAAAATGATTTCAGTCGTAAGACTGTCCAATACAGTCATATTGAATCTAAACATGTTGAACATAAACTTGTCGAACGCAAACATGTCGAAACACTTACATGTAGTGTGTGATAACTATATATTTGCCTATTTATAAGATATACGATAAATGACTAAAAGATAAATAAGTAGCAGACAGTTTACATGCATGCAATGCTTTCTTCTCGTCTTTATCAAGTGAGCTTTTATCCATTTTACATTAAAAGAACTATGAAAAAAAAAAATAAAGACAAATATCAAACAGGGAATGCTACGTACCAAAAACGCAGACTCCCCAAAACGAAAACCACAGCACGCAGACGCGCACACCACAAACACACACACACACATACACATACACGCGCTCACACACAAAGCCAACACAATAGGACAAAGCCGATTGAATTGAGTTTTTAGTAATCTAAATATGTTATGCATTGAATCTGGTTTTTTAAAACGGAACGTTTTACAACAATTTTGCTTAATACTTTTCTTTTTAATTGCGGGTAAACTTATCTTACATATGAAACAAATGACTCCCAAAAATGTAAAATTTATCATTTAACAATTCATGCAACTACAGGTGGCACATGGCATGACACTGCATCAAATGTCGTTGATGATAATTTTACATAGAAATTAGAATGAAATCGGCCTGATCAACAATGAATTGCACTGGCGAGCCTATGCGACAGTATAATCAATACTCGAATGAGCGTGTTCCACTGTATGTGATACAATTTCAACAGATACAAAAACAGTAACATGTACCTGAACACGACGTATTGCTACAGGATTGCACTTGCAAAGAGGTACCGTCACAATATCGTCCCATAATCGATGGTTTGGGGTTTGAGCAAGTCCGTATCCGAGTAGTAAAGCCAGTTCCACATGTTACACTGCATGCTCTCCAATCTTCCCAATCCGTCCAGCCACCATCTGTCACTGAGATGTTAAATTGTTCATACTAATATCATAATGGTAGGTCGAAATGCTTTTTTACATTAACTTTACATTCACACAAAAATATATCTCCAGAAAACCCTTCGCTTAAACAGCTGATGAAAAAAGCACCAGTCATTTGGTAAAACAGGTAGTTAGATGGGTGGGTTTTGGTGTTAGTTCAAATTATGTTTTTTTTCACAATGTCAGTTTGATTAAACCTTATATTTTTAAATGTCAGAATATTCTTAGATCTTTGGCAATAAAACAGATGGGTACGTGTGCTTGATAGATTTCTAGACTGATTTGAAAACATGACCTTAAGCAAGTTTTCATAATAGGAGTTTATGGGAAAATAAAATTTCTGAGGACATTCTCGAGAATAAAATATTTCTTCATTGCAAATTTTAGTGAAACCATTTACAGTCATAAGAACATAACGAACCTATTCTTAAATTAACATTTTTTACTAAAACCGAATAACACGATGAGATAAACTGTAATCGATAAAGTGTTGATTATTTGAGCTGCATCATATGAAAATATAAAGTAAACAGTTAACTGAATGAGAAATTTGTATGTAACATAACATCTGTATGTACTATACAAATTCCGAAATATTGATAAACCGTATTTTTAAGAGAAAATAGTCAATTGATAGGCAGTGTAACAAAAACTAAAAACTTCAAATAGGAACAATCTTTTTAGATATATGTGCAGTTCTGCATCAAAGTATGTACACTGAAAGTAGTATTAAAATATCATGTTCTGAAAAAAGTTATGTGAACTGAAAAAATGATCCCGGGTAAACTATTTGGGAAAAACGGAGACGACTCCGCTAAGACTTTGTGGTAGGCTTAGGTGTCTATTGACCTCAAACCTCATCAAATTATGCACATTTTACCTCTAGGTAGGGAAAAAAGTATGCATAATTGCCACACGGATAAGCAATCTGAATAGAAAACTAATAAGTTCATGACCCGAGGAAAGTGTGACATTTTCTACAGAGAAATTTGTCAAAAAAAACGGATGATTTTTTTAAATTAATTTAAAACCCACAATCTTACAAGTTATAATATGTTGAAAAGGCTACTGCTGGAAAGAGAACGCAAACATGTCCAAACACTTACATGTAGTGTGTGATAACTATATATTTGCCTATTTATAAGATATACGATAAATGACTAAAAGATAAATAAGTAGCAGACAGTTTACATGTATGCAATGCTTTCTTCCCGTCTTTATGAAGTGAGCTTTTATCCATTTTACATTAAAAGAACTATGAAAAAAACAAAGACAAATATCAAACAGGGAATGCTACGTACCAAAAACGCAGCCTCCCCAAAACGAAAACCACAGCACGCAGACGCGCACACCACAAACACACACACACATACACATACACGCGCTCACACACAAAGCCAACACATTAGGACAATAGCCGATTGAATTGAGTTTCAATAGTCTAAATATGTTATGCATTGAATCTGGTTTTTAAAACGGAACGTTTCACAACAATATGCTCAATACTTGCTTTTAATTGCGGTAAACTTATCTTACATATGAAACAAATGACTCAAGAATGTAAATATTATCATTGTAACAATTCATGCAACTACAGGTGGCACATGGCATGACACTGCATCAAATGTCGTTGATGGTAATTTTACATAGAAATTAGAATGAAATCGGCCTGATCAACAAAGAATTGAACGGGCGAGCCTATGTGACAGTATAATCAATACTCGAATGAGCGGTGCTCCACTGTATGTGATACAATTTCAACAGATACAAAAACAGTAACATGTACCTGAACACGACGTATTGCTACAGGATTGCACTTGCAAAGAGGTACCGTCACAATATCGTCCCATAATCGATGGTTTGGGGTTTGAGCAAGTCCGTATCCGAGTAGTAAAGCCAGTTCCACATGTTACACTGCATGCTCTCCAATCTTCCCAATCCGTCCAGCCGCCATCTGTCACTGAGATGTTAAATTGTTCATACTAGTATCATAATGGTCGGTCGAAATGCTTTTTTACATTAACTTTAGATTCACACAAAAACATATCTCCAGAAAAGCCTTCGCTTAAACAGCTGATGAAAAGATCACCAGTCATTTGGTAAAACAGGTAGTTAGAGGGTGGGATTTGGTGTTCAAATTATGTTTTTTTCACAATGTCAGTTTGATTAAACCCTATATTTTTAAATGTCAGAATATTCTTAGATCTTTGGCAATAAAAAAGATGGGTACGTGTGCTTGACAGATTTCTAGACTGATTTGAAAACATGACCTTAAGCAAATTTTCATAATAGGAGTTTATGGGAAAATAAAAATTCTGAGGACATTCTCGGGAATAAAAATATTTCTTCATTGCAAATTTTAGTGAAACCATTTACAGTCATAAGAACATAACGAACCTATTCTTAAATTCACCTTGTTTACTAAAACTGAATAACACGATGAGATAAATGTAATCGATAAAGTGTTGATTATTTGAGCTGCATCATATGAAAATATAAAGTAAACAATTAACTGAATGAGAGATTTGTATGTAACATAACATCTGTATGTACTAAACAAATTCCGAAATATTGATAAACCGTATTTTTTAAAAGAAAATAGTTAATAGATAGGCAGTGTAATAAAAACTGAAAACTTCAAATAGGAACAATCTATTTTAGATATATGTGCAGTTAACTGCATCAAAGTATATGGACTGAAAATAGTATTAAAATATCATGTTCTGAAAAAAGTCATGTGAGCTGAAAAAAAAATGATCCCGGGTAGACTATTTGGAAAAAATGGAGACGACTCCGCTAAGACATTATGGCAGGCTTAGGTGGCTATTGAACTCAAACCTCATCAAATTATGCACATATTACCTCTAGGTAGGGAAAAAAGCATGTATAATTGCCACACGGATTAGCAATCTGAATAGAAAACTAATAAGTTCATGCCCCGAGGAAAGTGTGACATTTTCTATAGGGAAATTTGTCGAAAAAAACGGATGATTTTTTAAATTAATTCAAAACCCACAATCTTACAAGTTAAAATATGCTGAAAAGGCAATTTCTGTAACAAGGGCAATATCTTCTACCTATATATATGCGTCAAGGTATGGGATGAATATCTAGAAACAGCAGAAAATCAAAGAAATTAATTTCAGGACTGTTAGATGCATGACTGTATTATCGTGCATAGCAATCATAATAGATGGTTACTTTTCCTTTGCACTGAAATATCATGGACAGGATTAAGATTAACAGACGGTTCACTCAACAATTTCACTACATAAACAAATTGTTTCTTTGCTTAAAAAAGGCTAAGGGTAAGTCTCTACAATATATTATATAAACAAGTAGGATTTCAATATTCGACATTCACAAAACGGACCTATCGCCCTGACATTCAGTTTTTTCGAGTTTTTTTCCAGAGTTGCCGATTTTCAGCACGATATTTAGTATATTTCATTACATGTCAAACTTCATTGGGACGTTATTTACCATACTTCATACCTCTAATCGATTATAAGGATGATTACCTGAACAAGAACTATTACCACATATTTGCACTTGATCCGAGGTACCTTCACAATATTGTCCCATTGTCGAAGGTCTTGGGTTTGAACATGTCCGTATTCGAGTAGTTATGCCAATTCCGCACGTTACACTGCATGCTCCCCAATCACCCCAACTCGTCCAATCTCCATCTGTGACTGAGATGTTAAATTGTCATATTTATAATATTTGTAGTGTAAAATTTATATACATTTAAGGTTTTACAAAATGATGAAAAACTCTACAGAATGCTTGTCATTATGATTAAATTCAAAGCACCAATTTTAGATATACAAGCATAAACCTAAACATTGGAAAGAGATAATCTATGTCTAGCAAACAAACGAAGCTTCAGGTTACCTGCTTCACGCGAAAGCAGCCGCCATCTATGACTGAGATGTTAAATTGTTCATACTAATATCATAATGGTAGGTCGAAATGCTTTTTTACATTAACTTTACATTCACACAAAAATATATGTCCAGAAAACCCTTCGCTTAAACAGCTGATGAAAAAAAGCACCAGTCATTTGGTAAAACAGGTAGTTAGTGGGGTGGGATTTGGTGTTAATTCAAATTATGTTTTTTTCACAATGTCAGTTTGATTAAACCCTATATTTTTAAATGTCAGAATATTCTTAGATCTTTGGCAATAAAACAGATGGGTACGTGTGCTTGATAGATTTCTAGTCTGATTTGAAAACATGACCTTAAGCAAGTTTTGATAATAGGAGTTTATGGGAAAATAAAAATTCTGAGGACGTTCTCGGGAATAAAAATATTTCTTCATTGCAAATTTTAGTGAAACCATTTACAGTCATAAGAAAATAACGAACCTATTCTTAAATTAACATTTTTTTTCTAAAACCAAATAACACGATGAGATAAACTGTAATCGATAAAGTGTTGATTATTTGAGCTGCATCATATGAAAATATAAAGTAAACAATTAACTGAATGAGAAATTTGTATGTAACATAACATCTGTATGTACTATACAAATTCCGAAATATTGATAAACTGTATTTTTAAGAGAAAATAGTCAGTCGATAGGCAGTGTAACAAAAACTAAAAACTTCAAATAGGAACAATCGTTTTTAGATATATGTGCAGTTCTGCATCAAAGTATGTACACTGAAAATAGTATTAAAATATCATGTTCTGAAAAAAGTTATGTGAACTGAAAAAATGATCCCGGGTAAACTATTTGGGAAAAACGGAGACGACTCCGCTAAGACTTTATGGTAGGCTTAGGTGGCTATTGACCTCAAACCTCATCAAATTATGCACATTTTACCTCTAGGTAGGGAAAAAAGCATGCATAATTGCCACACGGATAAGCAATCTGAATAGAAAACTAATAAGTTCATGACCCGAGGAAAGTGTGACATTTTCTACAGAGAAATTTGTCAAAAAAAAACGGATGATTTTTTTTAATTAATTTAAAACCCACAATCTTACAAGTTATAATATGCTGAAAAGGCTACTGCTGGAAAGAGAACGCAAACATGTCGAAACACTTACATGTAGTGTGTGATAACTATATATTTGCCTATTTATAAGATATACGATAAATGACTAAAAGATAAATAAATAGCAGACAGTTTACATGTATGCAATGCTTTCTTCCCGTCTTTATGAAGTGAGCTTTTATCCATTTTACATTAAAAGAACTATGAAAAAAACAAAAAACAAAGACAAATATCAAACAGGGAATGCTACGTACCAAAAACGCAGCCTCCCCAAAACGAAAACCACAGCACGCAGACGCGCACACCACAAACACACACACACATACACATACACGCGCTCACACACAAAGCCAACACATTAGGACAATAGCCGATTGAATTGAGTTTCAATAATCTAAATATGTTATGCATTGAATCTGGTTTTTAAAACGGAACGTTTCACAACAATATGCTCAATACTTGCTTTTAATTGCGGTAAACTTATCTTACATATGAAACAAATGACTCAAGAGTGTAAAATATTATCATTGTAACAATTCATGCAACTACAGGTGGCACATGGAATGACACTGCATCAAATGTCGTTGATGGTAATTTTACATAGAAATTAGAATGAAATCGGCCTGATCAACAAAGAATTGAACGGGCGAGCCTATGTGACAGTATAATCAATACTCGAATGAGCGGTGTTCCACTGTATGTGATACAATTTCAACAGATACAAAAACAGTAACATGTACCTGAACACGACGTATTGCTACAGGATTGCACTTGCAAAGAGGTACCGTCACAATATCGTCCCATAATCGATGGTTTGGGGTTTGAGCAAGTCCGTATCCGAGTAGTAAAGCCAGTTCCACATGTTACACTGCATGCTCTCCAATCTTCCCAATCCGTCCAGCCACCATCTGTCACTGAGATGTTAAATTGTTCATACTAGTATCATAATGGTCGGTCGAAATGCTTTTTTACATTAACTTTAGATTCACACAAAAACGTATCTCCAGAAAAGCCTTCCCTTAAACAGCTGATGAAAAGATCACCAGTCGTTTGGTAAAACAGGTAGTTAGAGGGTGGGATTTGGTGTTCAAATTATGTTTTTTTCACAATGTCAGTTTGATTAAACCCTATATTTTTAAATGTCAGAATATTCTTAGATCTTTGGCAATAAAAAAGATGGGTACGTGTGCTTGACAGATTTCTAGTCTGATTTGAAAACATGACCTTAAGCAAATTTTCATAATAGGAGTTTATGGGAAAATAAAAATTCTGAGGACATTCTCGGGAATAAAAATATTTCTTCATTGCAAATTTTAGTGAAACCATTTACAGTCATAAGAACATAACGAACCTATTCTTAAATTCACCTTGTTTACTAAAACTGAATAACACGATGAGATAAATGTAATCGATAAAGTGTTGATTATTTGAGCTGCATCATATGAAAATATAAAGTAAACAATTAACTGAATGAGAGATTTGTATGTAACATAACATCTGTATGTACTAAACAAATTCCGAAATATTGATAAACCGTATTTTTTAAAAGAAAGTTGTTAATAGATAGGCAGTGTAACAAAAACTGAAAACTTCAAATAGGAACAATCTATTTTAGATATATGTGCAGTTAACTGCATCAAAGTATATGGACTGAAAATAGTATTAAAATATCATGTTCTGAAAAAAGTCATGTGAGCTGAAAAAAAAATGATCCCGGGTAAACTATTTGGGAAAAATGGAGACGACTCCGCTAAGACATTATGGTAGGCTTAGGTGGCTATTGAACTCAAACCTCATCAAATTATGCACATATTACCTCTAGGTAGGGAAAAAAGCATGTATAATTGCCACACGGATTAGCAATCTGAATAGAAAACTAATAAGTTCATGCCCCGAGGAAAGTGTGACATTTTCTATAGGGAAATTTGTCGAAAAAAACGGATGATTTTTAAAATTAATTCAAAACCCACAATCTTACAAGTTAAAATATGCTGAAAAGGCAATTTCTGTAACAAGAGCAATATCTTCTACCTATATATATGCGTCAAGGTATGGGATGAATATCTAGAAACAGCAGAAAATCAAAGAAATTAATTTCAGGACTGTTAGATGCATGACTGTATTATCGTGCATAGCAATCATAATAGATGGTTACTTTTCCTTTGCACTGAAATATCATGGACAGGATTAAGATTAACAGACGGTTCACTCAACAATTTCACTACATAAACAAATTGTTTCTTTGCTTAAAAAAGGCTAAGGGTAAGTCTCTACAATATATTATATAAACAAGTAGGATTTCAATATTCGACATTCACAAAACGGACCTATCGCCCTGACATTCAGTTTTTTCGAGTTTTTTTCCAGAGTTGCCGATTTTCAGCACGATATTTAGTATATTTCATTACATGTCAAACTTCATTGGGACGTTATTTACCATACTTCATACCTCTAATCGATTATAAGGATGATTACCTGAACAAGAACTATTACCACATATTTGCACTTGATCCGAGGTACCTTCACAATATTGTCCCATTGTCGAAGGTCTTGGGTTTGAACATGTCCGTATTCGAGTAGTTATGCCAATTCCGCACGTTACACTGCATGCTCCCCAATCACCCCAACTCGTCCAATCTCCATCTGTGACTGAGATGTTAAATTGTCATATTTATAATATTTGTAGTGTAAAATTTATATACATTTAAGGTTTTACAAAATGATGAAAAACTCTACAGAATGCTTGTCATTATGATTAAATTCAAAGCACCAATTTTAGATATACAAGCATAAACCTAAACATTGGAAAGAGATAATCTATGTCTAGCAAACAAACGAAGCTTCAGGTTACCTGCTTCACGCGAAAGCAGCCGCCATCTGTGACTGAGATGTTAAATTGTTCATACTAATATCATAATGGTAGGTCGAAATGCTTTTTTACATTAACTTTACATTCACACAAAAATATATGTCCAGAAAACCTTTCGCTTAAACAGCTGATGCAAAAAAGCACCAGTCATTTGGTAAAACAGGTAGTTAGTTGGGTGGGATTTGGTGTTAATTCAAATTATGTTTTTTTCACAATGTCAGTTTGATTAAACCCTATATTTTTAAATGTCAGAATATTCTTAGATCTTTGGCAATAAAACAGATGGGTACGTGTGCTTGATAGATTTCTAGACTGATTTGAAAACATGACCTTAAGCAAGTTTTCATAATAGGAGTTTATGGGAAAATAAAAATTCTGAGGACGTTCTCGGGAATAAAAATATTTCTTCATTGCAAATTTTAGTGAAACCATTTAGAGTCATAAGAACGTAACGAACCTATTCTTAAATTAACATTTTTTTTCTAAAACCAAATAACACGATGAGATAAACTGTAATCGATAAAGTGTTGATTATTTGAGCTGCATCATATGAAAATATAAAGTAAACAATTAACTGAATGAGAAATTTGTATGTAACATAACATCTGTATGTACTATACAAATTCCGAAATATTGATAAACTGTATTTTTAAGAGAAAATAATCAATCGATAGGCAGTGTAACAAAAACTAAAAACTTCAAATAGGAACAATCTTTTTTAGATATATGTGCAGTTAACTGCATCAAAGTATGTAGACTGAAAATAGTATCAAAATATCATGTTCTGAAAAAAGTTGATCCCTGGTAAACTATTTGGGAAAAATGGAGACGACTCCTCTAAGACATTATGGTAGGCTTATGTGGCTATTGACCTCAAACCTCATCAAGTTTTGCACATTTTACCTCTAGGTAAGGAAAAAAGAATGCAAAATTGCCACACGGATAAGCAATCTAAATAGAAAACTGATCAGTTCATGTGACATTTTCTATAGGGAAATTTGTCAAAAAAGGATGATTTTTTAAATTGATTCAAAACCAACAATCTTACAAGTTATAATATGCTGAAAAGGCTACTGCTGGAAAGGGAGCAATATATGCATGCGTCAATATATGGGATAAATATCTAGAAATAGGAGAAAATCAAAGAAATTAATTTCAGGACTGTTAGATGCATGACTGTATTATTATGCGTAGCAATCATAATAGATGGTTACCTTTCCTTTGCACTGAAATATCATAGACACGATTAACAGACGGTTCACTCAACAATTTCACTACATAAACAAATTGTTTCCCTTGCTTATAAAAAGACTAAGGGTAAGTCTCTACTATATATATATATATATATATATATATATATATATATATATATATATATATATATATATATAAACAAGTAGGATTTCAAAATTCGACATTCACAAACAAACATATCGCCCTGACATTCAGTTTTTTCGAGTTTTTTTTTCCAGAGTTGCCGATTTTCAGCATGATAAATAGTATATTTCATTAAATGTCAAACTTCATTGGGACGTTATTTACCATGCTTCATACCTCTAATCGATTATAAGGATGATTACCTGAACAAGAACTATTATCACATATTTGCACTTGATCCGAGGTACCCTCACAATATTGTCCCATTGTCGAAGGTCTTGGGTTTGAACATGTCCGTATTCGAGTAGTTATGCCAATTCCGCACGTTACACTGCATGCTCCCCAATCAGCCCAACTCGTCCAACCGCCATTTGTAACTGAGATGTTAAATTGTGTATACGAGATTATCATATTGTAGGGTAAAATGTATTTACATTAAGAGTTTTGTAAAATTGTATAAATAATGATTGTCATTATGATTAAACTTAAAGCACCAACTTTAAATAAACGGAAATAAAGCGAACGCGGGAAACCTAAGCAGGCGAAAGAAATAAAACTGTTTCAAGTTACCTGCTTTACGCAAAATCTGAAGAAAAATTAGTGTTTATAACTATGTTTCTTGAAAGAAATTTACTTGACTTATATTGTTCAGATTATATAGTTATATCTCTAAATAATACATATATAATCACTGTTACGGAAATGATACAATGCAATCTTTTGATTTCTTTCTTGTAGTGTTGATTTCTATTTTCCTCTCTTGATTTCAAATTCCTTAATAATTTGTTGGAATGTTAACATTTTTTTCTTATATGCACCTTCATTTACGTTTGCTAAGATCAATAACAGCTCTAATTTTACAAAATTTTCTTTATAAAAGAATTCCGCTTAAATCGGTGCTTGAGTTCTGTTTGCATGTTTCAAGCCTTTCTTTCTTGACCAAACTCAGTCAAAGCGTGTCTGCCTTTATTAAGCTTGGTTGCGTTCGTGTCTTCCTAGGTATCTTATATATTTTTATCATAGATCTATGTAATATTTAGTGACAGCTTCCGCCATAAAAAAATACTGTTGGCTATGTATGTTATTGAAATCTTGTTCTGTGCAAAACTCGGGTTTTAAGACGTAACTTAAAAGTTTGGTATAGTATATTTATCATTTTGGGTTCATCTAGAAATCCGAAGAATTACAAAAATCATTAAGGAAGTAGTATACTTAAACCTTGAATGTGCGCACGTTCAGCCGGAAACAAATCTGTGAATTTATGACAACATTGACCAAATGTGTTTGAATATATAATCTTCTGGACAATAACATAACGCTGTTTCCGATCTGATGCTAAATGGTTTGATAATGCAGAAATAATCAATATTTAAGCTCATAAATGCTATAAAACATTGTTTGTTTAAATGACGTCAGAGACGCAATAACGTTACTTGTAAATTCAATAGCTTTTATTTTCAAAATACGTTATTGTAAACATCCTTTTAGCTCCAACATTCGGAGAATAGGGGTGATATTCTACTCGCCCTGGCATCGGCGTCGGCGTGAGCGTTCATGGTTAAGCTTTTTTTTTCTGTAATATCTTTGTTACTATCGCCTTTATCTTACTGTATCTTCACATACACATTGTCCAGCGTTCCAATAAAGAATACGCAGGGAGTGGGCTCATTATACCCAATGTTTAAAGTCACCAAGTTGTTATAATTGGTATTATTTTCAGGTTTTATTTTTCTGAAAGCTTCGTTTATAGACATGTATTTGGTACTTTATAAGATAATACCTAATGATATTTCTTTATAATCATCATCTGTCTGTGTGTTAGCTCTAATTTTTATTTGTGACAAAATTATTCCCCTTTCATATTATACTTATGTTTTCTTTTTTTTTTTAAATTAAGACATAAATTCATCTCCTGTCAAACCGCTGAACCAGCTCTTGTTATTTGGTGAAAACTGTTAGGAGAATTAAACAAAATACTTCCATTGATGGTAATTATTATATAATAACCAAAACTTCATCCCAAACAGTGATTAGTCATTTAATAGAATCATTGGATGCAGGGGAATCACGAGGGACAATCTGGTTTTATTTAAATTTGACTCTTACATTTTATCGAGGATTAGCACATACATCATTTTTGACATACACCAAATATTTGCCAAATAGAGTGTGCCGCTATGACGTTTGACGCTATGATGTAATAATTTTAACGTACAAAGTGAGAATAGTTGCATAATAACACATAATGTTCAGTCTTCTCTGTTTCATAGGAAAATAAACCTTGTCTTTTAGAATAAATCTTAAATGATATACATACCGGGTTTCTGATGTATGGAAAATATAACCAAAATCGAAAACACGACTGCCACTACCAAACCGGACACAACACAACCTAGCAAAACTATCACAAATTTTGTTTTGTCTCGTTTTTCCTTTGAAACTCCTATTTTCTCACTGTTTACTTTCCTCTCTGTTTTCAAATTTTGATAGGTTTCCTCCATATCACCACCGCGTGTTATTATAGCATAGTCTCCTTCGTTTGCTTCAAGCTCGTTAAGCTTTATAGAAGGTTTATCGACACCCGGACTTTTAGTGTAGCGTACAGTTGTTGCCATGATGTGACTTAACTGATGCTGTATGTCATTAAATTTTTAAGTTTTCAAGATGTGGTTCAGCAAAATTTCCAAAATGATTCTTGTTAAAGAACTGCTTTAAATGAATATTTTACTTCCTCACACCTTATTTATTTAAACATACTCGTCAGTTTGATATTTAATCTTTTTATTACATGTGAAAAATGTCCTTAATATATTAAATTACAACATCAGCTAACTGTGAATTCATTTGTTTCTGAATGATTTCATAGGAGAGGTCGAATACAATTGTTATCTATAATACATAGTTGAGTATAAGAATCAAAAATATCTTGCTGATAACATTTTAGAATGTTACATATAATTTAATATTTCATTTCACCCGATATTTAGGCCTGCCCGCTTAGCTTAGTAGGTAGAGCGTTGGTCTACGGATCGCGGGGTCGTGAGTTCGGGGTATGCTTCTTACAGCCACACACGGCATTTAAAGACTGCTGTTTTGATACTTAATAAATTCTATAGGACCAATCGGTCCATGAGTAGTAATGAAATGTGCAACACCTTTCTAGCCTTCTATCAGCGACTTAAGTGTAATTCTAAAATGATATCATAAGAAAATTGAGCTTCATGGGCTCAATGGATCTTGAAATATAACGTAAGAGAAGTCAAGCAAGGGTATACATTATACCGCCGCCACACGACAATGAAAAGTTGCTGTTATTGCTAGTTAAAGAACATTTTAATGCATGGAACTTAACTAAACAACAAAGTCATGTTGTTGAAGTCGTGTTTGCGGTAAATTTCCGTGCATTCTCGTTTCTACAAGACTGTGACAAAACGGTTCACAAAAGGCTAATTTTGTGATCATCCAATCAAATAATACCTAAACAGGACACGCGAATCTAGAATCGGTCAGTCAATTAAAAGCTTAGTGGGCGTTGCAAATGAGTGGATCAATTACCGAAAACAACATTTACCCACGCCTTCTATTATTTCTTAGCATATGAAATAGATTACTGCTATAAAATGATAGAAATAAGATATTGCTAAAACGCGGATACTTTATAAAACGATGTACCTTTTTTAAAATTAATTCGCCGAAAGTGCAAGAAATAAGAAATGATTTCGAAAATAAGTTACATCAGTTAGTTTTGATAATATTATATATAAAATTTGATTATATATTGATACTATATTAATCCTTTTAAAACACTTTCAAACGAAGGATAAATGATCTTTGACAATTATAAATACATAACCAGTATATTAATTTCCTTGTGTCAAATTCGAAAATAACTTAAAGACTGCGAAAATAAGCTTAAAGCTATATGCATTTTCCTCATATCTTAACTTACTACTCTGATAATCATGTATGTACATACGAGAAATATTTTCTCTTATAACGAAAACCATCCTTTATTTGACATTTCTTGGTAAGTTTTCTATCAATTTTATTGTCATATACATGTATATATATATCATATGAACAATACATAACTTTGCTTTAAACTGATGAAGTAAATAATAAATGTCTTTTAAACAGCGACAGAATCAATCTACGAAAAGAAACGATATTTAATGCTAACTTTTTGGTTACCTTCAATTACGTTCCCGCAGTTAAAAAGCACAGGAACTGTCATTATTTTTGTTCAACTTTAATTGACGAAATAACTTGTTTTTGCTAGGTAATATAAAATCGGACATATTCTACTTAAAATAAATGGACAACTAAGTCCGAGCTGGACAGTATGAATTTCAGTCTTCTTTTAAAATCAAATATTATAATTGAATTGCATAATAAAAAATGAAAAAAGCAAGAAAAATTAGACATTCATGTACACTATTGTGTTACAGTAATAAAGTACCTTTTGTTCCTTATTGCAATTTTATTGCTATATTCGACCAAAATAGCATATTTAATTATGATAAAAAATTGAAAAAGGAAGAAAAATTAGTGTTAACACTATTGTGTTACAGTAATATAGTACCCTTTTGTTCCTTATTTCCATTTTATTGCTGTTTTTGTCCAAGATAAAAGAAAGGTGATACTTGTGATTCAAAAAACTATAGGCCAATATCATTAACATGTGTTCTATGTAAACTCCTGGAGCACGTCATAGCATCTAGCCTATCCACACACTTCTCAGAAATGTCTTTCAGCTATTTATTTTTCATTCTGTACTAATCACCGACACGCACCCTGCCCATAATACTCGTGAGAGGTGTGAGGCAGTATAAAGATATAGATAGATATCACCTTTAATTGGATTGTCACACCTTTATTTACTGCATGTAGATGCACCGCACGTGTATGTTAATCGAGATGAATTACAATCAATTTAGCAATCATGTTAACAACGGTAAACAATCAATACATTGCTCTGGATTTTTAAGAAATATTTCATTACATATTTTGAAAAACTACGATTGATATGGGATTTTTTATGATAAATGACTATCAATTGAGGACAATTATAATTGATTTAGTTAGTTTAGACATATCTTTCTTCTAAAAATCGTGAAATATTTAAAAATATCAAATTTCAGGAATTGGTCAGAAAGCTTAATAGCTTAAGGTTGTTCTCTCCTTAATATATTAATATAATTTACTTTGGAGCTTATAATGAGCAGAGCATTGCAAGAAATATTTTCGCACTTGATTCGTACTGCGGTTTTGACGCAGTATCTGATTTCTTTTATCATTTTAAAGCAAAATCATAGTTCACATATCATAAAATATACGAGTTGTATCCTTAAATTTACGACAAAAGTAATAAAGATGGACAAATTGTTGCTTTTGGGTTTCAAAGCCGTTTTTACAGCGGTATTTCAGTTATGTGACCTAATCTCCCATGGCCCTGCGATCCGTAGATCTGTGCTCTCCCTATTTAGATAAAATTGCGTGTCAAAGATAGATAAATAATAAAGAATAAGCACATGCGTCTATACTCTCACGAAAATTTTTATCTATGAATACAGTCAACATTGATATAGTATTTTGCGTGTTAATAATGAAATGTATATTTCATCTACATGTTTCAAGTCAACTCGCTAGAAGATCTTGTATTGGTTTTCTTTTTGCAGTCAGTAAGTGTTTAAAGTCTTTTCCCGCGGCTTTTAAAAATTCTGTTGGTTTGCAACCTAAATTTAAAAAAAGGTAACTGCTATCGGCCACGCCCCAAAAACTTTAGCACGAAAACCCCACGGGTAGTTTACTTCGTTTCAGTTATATTATATTTCCCTAACCCCTTTTTTGACAGGCGCCTGTTTGTCAGGGTTCCATGCTCTTTATGATAATTTTAAATAAATCTGGTAGCCGGTTGGGGCTTTGGGGATGAAAATGTCTGGTATTTGCGGTAAGGGACATATAAAAGATAAACCTTTGTAGACTTGCTTCTGTTTTCAAAAATAAGCTGATTGTATCAACATCGTATTTTTCCCGTATAGGTCATATAAGCCCTACTTTTTGGAAAATACGGGATGTTTTTCTGTAGATGTTTCGAAAAACAACTCCGTATTTTTCCAGTATATGCGGGAAATGGGGGTTTTAAAATAATTTATATAATACGAAAAGACGGGATGATATTTCCCCGTAAAATATTTTCTATACACCCCGTTTACTTTCTGGTTTTTGGAAATAGGGATTTAATTGTTTGTATTTTTCAAAGATAAGGGATTATTTTCCTAATTTTTCCCCTTTTTAAACATCGTATATTGTCCGTTATGCCCAAATACGGGATTTAAAAAATTTGTTTATTTAAAAAATACAGGACGTTATTTCCCGTATGTGTTTCGTACACAATCCGTATTTTTCCCGTATTGCCAGAAAAAGGGATTAAAAATCTGTTTTTTTCGAAAGTCGGAACTTATATTTCCCTTTTTGCTTGGTTTACCCCTTTTGAATATTTATATGCAGACAGAGGGGTTTGGATTTAAGTCTTCGTAAAAAAATAAGGAGTATTTTTCTGTTTATTTTTCATATTTACTCTTAGAATATTAGCTTGGTTGAAATAAGCGTTTTATTTTTGTGAAGATTGCTAACTTTTTTTGACTTATTTTGAAAAAAATAAATTATTGAAGGAAAAAGGGTATTTTTAGGAAATAAAAATATTGGGGATCATGAAGGTGAATCTTTTTTGTTGTGTTTAGGTTATTACGTTGGTATTTTTTTTTCCCATAGACCAAACCCCCCAAAGAAGAGGTGGTTAAATCTTAAATGCTGAGATCAATTAATTTTTGTTTCTTTTTGCGTGCTCCCCATGAGTTGGGTGAACATTTTCATGTTACTGAAAAATGCTTGAAAAAAAACTGTCTCAAAAGATCATTTTAATCAACAGAAAAATTTTTTAAATTTGTCTATTGCTAAAAAAAAAATTTACCAGTGTTATTGTTTGTCTACGTGTTTTCACAAATTTTCAAGGTCACAAATTGAAATAAATGAAAAATCCTGGGGTTGGGTGTTAGGGTTCAATCTTTCTCCCTTCAGTGTTAATTTTCATAGAAAAAAGGCCACTTGATTTCATTGTACAAAAAGAACCATTCGCTGATCATTGAGCCGTCCGTTTGCCATTAGGGAGAGCGTTGGTCTACGGATCGGGGGGTTGTGGGGGGCGTTTTTAAAAAAAGAATTTTGTCTGAAATCTTTCGCCCCCCAACCTGTTTTTTTGGGGGGGAAGTTGTAATTATTGCGGAGAACGGTTTGTACGGGTTTCAGAACCCGAAACACTGGTTTGAATATTTTGAAAAAAAAAACAAAGTGATCATATAAATAAAAAAAGACAAAGCAATGCAGAGAAATATCACTCGAAAGTATGCCCTTTGACCCCAAAGTGTGCCCTTGCCTTTGCAGGAGTACCCGTAAATGGTCGAGGAAAAACACGTCGTCTTGGTGGTGAACTGTGTCCCAAGTTTTTTAAATCTTTAATAGTGAATTAAAAGAACAACGAGCAAACACGAAACGATATGACCACTGACCTCAAAGTGTGATTTGCCCTTTGAAGGTGTCTTTTAAAATTGCACATAACATAAAACGTCCTTCGGGCGTAAAAAATAAAAAAAAAAACATGAAATTTAATTTTATCCGTTTCTTGAATTAATCGATCGTATTTTTTTTGGGGTTTTCCCAAATTTTTTTACATTCAATGTAAATATCCGATTGGAAAAAAAACCCCTTATTTGTTTTTTTTCAGACGCAAAAAAATTTATTTAATACATCTACATTCCCAAAGATTCGAACAAGGCCCTTATTCAAATAAAACAATTCTTTTTGTGTATGTGTTTTTTTTTTTTTTTTTTTTTTTTTTTTTTTTTTTTTTTTTTTTTGGTGGGGAGGGGTTAACGTCACAAACCGTACTATTATAGGTCATATGCGACTTTTTTGTTTAAAAAATGTACAAATATTACGATTTCTGCGGAAAAAGTTTCACTGAACATTGATTAAAAATTTTTTTGCATATTAATAAATTTAAGAATAATATGCATGGCCCCGTAAACAAAGGCCGGAAAAAGAATCGACGGGGGCTGCTCGCGTGTTAACTAGCTCGCGGCGATAATCGGTTTACGCAATTAAAACATGTTGTGTATTGCAAATGTCTTGACTAGTCTAATTCTCGGGGCAATGAGGGTGTAAGCAATTTTTGTTTTGTTTTTTTTCTTTTTTAAAAAAATTTTACAGATTTTTTTCTCAGTATTTTTTTAAAAAAAGAGATCTGAATTTATTTCGTTCATCTTTCATTGCAAAAAACCCTGTTGCTTCCCCTTTTCTAGTCGATTTAAAGACGCTCGCTACGTTTTGTAATTTTTTTTCAATAATGATTTTGAGAAATGTTTTGTTGAAAAAATTGTTATGAATTTAAAAAAATAAAAAATACTAGGTCACCGCTTTTTTTCAATTTTTTTGCCCCCGATATGGTGTATTTTAAACTTTTTCAAAAATTCCTGTATCCTAAATATTTTCAGTAAAGTACAAAAATCATCTAAAATTTTATTATTTAATCATTTTTTTAACGGAAAACAAAATTTTTTTTATTTGAAACATTTCTCAGAGAAATCAAAAGAAAATTATTTTGTAAAGAAAAGGAATACTTTTTTAGAGACCCCCCGGCTATTTTGCTTTTTTTGTCAATTTTTAAATTTGGGGTTTTTGCTTTTTATGGGTTTCACTAATGAATTTATCAAAAAATTGCAATGCCCTTTTGGGTTTGTCTCCTAATCTAAAACAAAAAGAAAAATTGATAGGTACCCTATTAGATTTTGCAATCAAATTTTCAACGGGGAGGGGGGGCGGACATTTATACAACGCAGGTTGGTACAAATATCTTCAGTGTTTACAAATGATTGAAAATATATATTAAAATTATCAAACAGCAGATTTTTTAATAAGCGGGTTTTAAGGTTTTTCTGAAGCTTTTTGTGGGAAGACGATGAAAGCTTCGCCTTTTTTTTTCAAAACCTTTTTTTTCGTGTACAGTCCCGGGACGGTCGGGATTGAAACAGCTGTGACTCGTGAGAGTTTGAGCGTGGGGATAAATAAACAGGGCCCGTATATGTCGGATTGAAGCAAATTTGAACTAAAAAAATTTTTTTGTATATTTTTGTAACCTGTGATATTTACCCCTTTCCTTTTGTCGTTTATTATAATTTTGTACATTAAATGCGGCAAAAATCATAATTTTTCGAACTTTGCCGTACGCGCATTTGATAATCACTTTCCGAGATGCGCAGAAGGGCCGCACCCAAATCTGCGTGAGCTAATTTAAAACCCAAATTTGGGACGGTGTTGGGGGAAAAATCGACCCGTCCCCAAAAAAAGTAGCGGGGCTTTAAGTAAAAAAATTTAAGGGAACCAATGTGACTTCAGAAGAAAAAATATTTTAATTGCCTTAACAAATTCGAAGCGTAAAGAAAAAAAAATCAATTAACTAAATTTTGTTTATCCAATTAAAGAAATCCAGAAAGCTGTAAAATGTTTCATTTATTATTTATTATTCATTTTTCATTATTCGAATCAATCCATCAAAACAAACAATCGGGCTTCCGGGCGAATGGTTAAGGTTGCTGACTTTAAATCACTTGCCCCTCAACGATGTGGGTTCGAGCCTCACTCGGAGCGTTGAATTCTTCATGTAAGGAAGCCATCCAGCTGGCTTGCAGAAGGACGATGGTTCTACCCAGGTGCCCGCTCGTGACTTCAAATCACTTGCCCCTCATCGATGTGGGTTCGATCCTCACTCTGGGCGTTGAATTCTTCATGTGAGGAAGCCATCAATCTGGCTTACGGAATGGTCGGTGGTTCTACCAGGTGCCCGCTCGTGATTGAATAATGCACGGAGGGGCACCTGAGAGGTCTTCCTCCACCATCGGAGCTGGAAAGTCGCCATATGACCTATAATTTGTGTCGGTGCGACGTTAAAACCAACAAAAAAAAAAAAAAATATCAGTCAAACAACAATCAATCACAATTCATTTAACTATTATTTCATTCATTCTTTCACCCAAAAGTAGACAAGAATGCAAGCCACCAAAAGTTGATGTTGTAAGTGTTTGAAATAAGAAAAAAAAATATCATGCAAAAATATTTAATGAATATATTTGGGCTAGCCAAGGCTAACTTTTTTTTTCGAATAATTTAGGCGGCACACATATTCATTCATTCGATCAAAACTGAAATACTTAATCTTTAGAAAATGGGTAATTATGCTATTTCTAGACTAAAATGTAAGTAGCAACAACCACCACTTATTTCTTAGATTTGATTACAAGATGCAAATTTTTGTTTTGAACTCATGTATGTGTAGGAAAGGCAAATCAATTGTGATTTTGAACAGAAAATATATGATAAATGTTTTTCTGGGTGTTAAAAATCATGTCTAGATATTGACACATAATATTTTTTTCAGCTTTAGCAAAGGCGAACGCAGCTTATTGCATTTTTTCTGTATTTGATTTATTTTAATATGACTTATTTATCTATTTAAGGAAGATTAGAGATTATTATGCAGCCATTCAGTTAGAAAATGAAATTGAATTTTTTGTTGGCTTTAACGTCGCACGACACATGATAGGTCATATGGCATATGGCGACTTTTCAGTCTTTAATGGCGGAGGAAGACCCCAAGGTGCCCTCCGTGCATTATTCATCACGAGCGGGCACCTGGGTAGAACCACCGACCTTCTGTAAGCCATGCTGGATGGCTTCCTCCATGAAGAATTCAAGCCCAGAGTGAGGCCGAACACATCGATGAGGGGCAAGTGATTTGAAGTCAGCGACCTTAAAACTCGGCC